>NC_069684.1:62717284-63017343 GCF_023699985.2 Odocoileus virginianus
TAGTGTAACACAAGATTTAGGAGGTGAAAGTGAAGAAGAAGGTAATCAATACTGAAGACACATATTACCAGTAAGTTGACCATGAAGAAAGTTGCTAAAGACAGTAAGGAAATGAAAAACAGGGCTGTTGCCTCCAGTCCAAAAGATATTCTAGAACTAAAACAAGCACATATAATTACAATACAATTTGAAGGAGCACCACCATGCAAAAACCAAAAAGAGAACTGAACTCAAGGTAAGATGCCAGAAAGATTCAAAGGAAAGCTCTAGAAAAAGTGATATTTGAGGTAAAAGAGAGTAACAGGAATTAAAATTCTTCAGGAGAAGTGTGAAAATGAAAAAAGAAATAGTCTATAGTAAAAAAGAGCCTGGTGTGCAGCTTAATATAAGATTGATTTGTTGACAAATAAGCAGGTGACTAATGTTCATATCAGGCTTCTCTGGTGGCACAAGTGATAAAGAATCCACCTGCCAAGCAGGAGACACAGTTTCAATTCCTAGGTTGGGAAGATCCCCTGGAGAAGGAAATGGCAACGAACTCAGTATTCTCTCCTGGAAAAATCCCATAGACAGAGGAGCCTGGTGGCCTACAGTCCACGGGGTCACAAAAGAGTTGGGCACAACTTTCAAATTCAACAACAAAAGTTAGTATTTCCAATATGAAACACTCTAGGTCATGACAAAGTCAGGACTATGACCAAGAAAATGGTTGTTCAAGTAAACGAAAGGTGAAAAGCACTAACTATGAAAGTGTAGAGGAATGAAAAGACTAACATAGTGAGTGTGTGGCCCAAATGGATATAAAAATTAACCCTACATAATAGTCAAGGAACCAGAGACAAT
Organism: Odocoileus virginianus; assembly: GCF_023699985.2. NCBI lineage: Eukaryota > Metazoa > Chordata > Mammalia > Artiodactyla > Cervidae > Odocoileus > Odocoileus virginianus. The sequence continues at coordinate 62,718,128 of NC_069684.1, forward strand.
ATTGTCAATATCCGTTGGATCATTGAAAAAGTGAGAGTTCAAGAAAAACATCTGCTTCTGTTTTATTGACTATGACAAAGCCTTTGACTTGTGTGGATCACAACAAACTGTTTAAAATTCTTAAAGAGATGGGAATACCAGACCACCAGACCTGCCTCCTGAGAAATCTGTATTCAGGTCAGGAAGCAACAATTAGAACTAGACATGGAACAACAGACTGGTTCCAAATCAGGAAAGGAGTATGTCAAGGCTATATATTGTCATCCAGCTTATTTTACTTATATGCAGAATAAGTACATCATGAGAAATGCCAGGCTGGATGAAGCACAATCTGGAATCAAGATTTCTGGGAGAAATATCAATAACCTCAGATAGGCAGATGACACCACCCTTATGGCAGAAAGCAAAGAAGAACTAAAGAGCCTCTGATGAAAGTGAAACAGGAGAGTGAGGTACCATTACACGCCAGTCAGGATGGCTGCTATCCAAAAGTCTACAAGCAATAAATGCTGGAGAGGGTGTGGAGAAAAGGGAACCCTCTTACACTGTTGGTGGGAATGCAAATTAGTACAGCCACTATGGAAAGCAGTGTGGAGATTTCTTAAAAAGCTGGAAATAGAACTGCCATATGACCCAGCAATCCCACTTCTGGGCAAACACACTGAGGAAACCAGATCTGAAAGAGACACGTGCACCCCAATGTTCATCGCAGCACTGTTTATAATAGCCAGGACATGGAAGCAACCTAGATGCCCATCAGCAGACGAATGGATGAGGAAGCTGTGGTACATATACACTATGGAATATTACTCAGCCATTAAAAAGAATTCATTTGAATCAGTTCTAATGAGATGGATGAAACTGGAGCCCATTATACAGAGCGAAGTAAGCCAGAAAGATAAAGACCATTACAGTATACTAACACATATATATGGAATTTAGAAAGATGGTAACGATAACCCTATATGCAAAACAGAAAAAGAGACTCAGATATATAGAACAGTCTTGTGGACTCTGTGGGAGAAGGCGAGGGTGGGATGTTTCAAGAGAACAGCATCAAAACATGTATATTATCTAGGGTGAAACAGATCACCAGCCCAGGTTGGATGCATGAGACAAGTGCTCGGGCCTGGTGCACTGGGAAGACCCAGAGGGATCAGGTGGAGAGGGAGGTGGGAGGGGGGACCGGGATGGGGAATACATGTAAATCCATGGCTAATTCATTTCAATGTATGACAAAAACCACTGTGATGTTGTAAAGTAATTAGCCTCCAACTAATAAAAATAAATGGAAAAAAAAAAAAACTCAACATTCAGAAAACTAAGATGATGGCATCTGGTCCCATCAGTTCATGGCAAATAGATGGGAAACCATGGAAACAGGGGCTGACTTTATTTTGGGGGGCTCCAAAATCACTGCAGATGGTGGCTGCAGCCATGAAATTAAAAGACGCTTGCTCCTTGGAAGAAAAGTTATGACCAACCTAGACAGCATGTTAAAAAGCAGAGACATTACTTTGCCAACAAAGGTCTGTCTAGTCAAAGCTATGGTTTTTTCAGTAGTCATGTATGGATGTGAGAGTTGGACTATAAAGAAAGCTGAGCACCAAAGAATGGGTGCTTTTGAACTGTGGTGTTGGAGAAGCTTGAGAGTCCCTTGGACTGCAATGAGACCCAACCAGTCCATCCTAAAGGAAATCAGTCCTGAATATTCTCTGGAAGGACAGATGCTGAAGCTAAAACTCCAATACTTTGGCCACCTGATGCAAAGAACTGACTCACTGGAAAAGACCCTGAAGCTGGAAAAGATTGAAGGCAGGAGGAAAAGGGGATGACAGAGGGTGAGATGGCTGGATGGCATCACTGACTCGATGGACATGAGTTTGAGCAAACTCCAGGAGTTGGTGTTGGACAGGGAGGCCTGGCGTGCTGCAGTCCATGGGGCTGCAAAGAGTCAGACTGAACTGAACTGAATATTCAAGACTTTGTTGAAGAGGAATGTATAGAGCCTTTGGATAACAGTCTTCAGTTAATGTCAATGAAATGACCTATTTTTCAATATTTTACAATGATAAGGAGCGAGCTGGGGGGGAAATGGTCTGATAGCTGGAGCTTTTAAACAGCAGAGGATTCTATTAAAGTGCAGAGGAGATATGGACAGTGAGGAAGTAATAACATGGTAGTGGTGCAAAGGAGTGAATTTAAGGTAAGGAAGGGTATGTGAAAATAAGATTTTCCTCCTTGATTTGGCTGCAGGGAAAATAGCTTCAGTGCAGTGCTAGGTGTCAATTATATCACTAGGAGGTAAAGAAGCTTACTATGTGGGATGCTTATTTACTATGAAATCAGATGTTCCAGACATATGGGGAAATTGCCAGCTGGGGGTCAGATTAAAGGGAAGTTGCTTCAGCAGAGAAGTAACACTCTGACATCTGAGAGACCAACAGAGGACAGAGACCACAGGGGTACTCTGTATCCAGGGAGTCTGGACTCATGGATTCCAGCAACCACAGATTAAAAAATACTAGAAAAAAATCACAGAAAGATCCTAAAAGCAAGCTTTGAATTTGCCGTGCACCCAGCAAAAATTTACATAGTATTTATTTTGCATTTAGTACCATTTACAAACATTTACATTAAGTATTATAAGTACTATAGATGATGTGAAGTATCTGCATGCGTGCTCGGTTGCTCAGGAGTGTCCAACTCTTTGCAGTCCTACGGACTGTAGCCTGCCAGGCTCATCTGTCCATGGGATTTCCTAGGCAAGAATATTAGAGTGGGCTGCCATTTCCTTCTCTAGGAGATCTTCCCACCCCAAGGATCGAACCCGCATCTCCTGTGTCTCCTGCATTGGCAGGTGGATTCTTTACCACTGAGCCACCCGGAAGCCTAATTTGAAGTATATTGATATGTATAAGTTAGACGCAGATACTGTGCCATTTTATATAAGGGACTTGAGTATACACAGATTTTGGCATCCACAGGGGGCCCTGGAACCAGCCCTCCAGGGCCTGTAAAGTACAGCTGTACTGAGGGACAGCTGTAATGAGCAGCTTCTACATGAAACAGTAGGCTGTGATGTACATATGTAGGATGAATGTAGCATCTAGAAGTCATAGGATGGAAAACTTGCTAGGGTCTATTTTAATAGACAAAATAAAAGAGAATAAGTAAACTAAAGTCACAGAAAGAATGAATAAAAAATAAGAGAATCATTAAGTATTTGAATATATAAGGTTTAGCTGCTGCTGCTGCTAGTGGCTTCAGTCGTGTCTGACTCTGTGCAACCCCATAGACGGCAGCCCACCAGGCTCCCCCGTCTCTGGGATTCTCCAAGCAAGAACACTGGAGTGGGTTGCCATTTCCTGGTCCAATGCATGAAAGTGAAAAGTGAAAGTGAAGTCGCTCAGTCGCTGACTCTCAGCGACCCCATGGACTGCAGCCCACCAGGCCCCTCCATCCAGGGGATTTTCCAGGCAAGAGGACTGGAGTGGTGCCATTGCCTTCTCCATAAGATTTAGCTACTACAACTTAAAAGTATGAAAGGGAAAGGTGAAAGAGAAAATTCTGATGTTGCTATTTGATGAAATTAGAAGTCTGATGATGCTAATATAAGAACATACATGATAAGGAGTAAGTTTTGGAATACAGTGTGTTCATTTTTTCATTTATTAAGCCTGAGGCATTAGGGACATCCCAGGGGAGATATTTACCAAATCATCTGAAATTTTGTTCTGAAAGTCAGAGATTGGGGATCATGTTAGGGATTAATCTATACTCTCCAATGTCATCAACGTAAAACTATAGTTAAAGCTATGTTAAATATATGATCACCTATAAAGAAAGAAGTATAAGAAGAAAATACTAAGAATGAATCATTAAGAGAAATGATCACTTAAAGCATGGACAGAGTAAAAAGACAGACATAAAGCTGTGAAATGTATATGGACTTTGGAAAGCAAGTATTAATTGTGGTCAACTACTACAAAGTGTTGCAAGGAAGAGCCAATTCTGACTCCATGATGGATCTGTTTCTTTGACTTTATTCTTTGTTTTTCATTGCTTTCTTATTGTAATCAAACAAAATTACCTGTCCTGGGAGCCCTGCCCCTCTGCCTGAAGAGATCAATACATCCCCTCCCTGAGATTGGCCATTCCAGGATATTTGCAAGAAAATGGTCTTTACTTCCTCAACTACTCCATCTCTTCATTCTATAAAAGAAACTGGCATCCAGACCCCCACAAGATGGTTATTTTGAGAGGTTAGTCTGCCATCTTCTTGGTCAGTCAGCTTACCAAATAAAGTCGTATTCCTTGCCTCATCATATGTCTCTTGGTTAACTGGCCTGTTGTGTGGTGAGCAGACCAAGCTTGGACTCAGTAACAAAAGTAGTTGGATAATAATTGGAAATGTTAATTAAGTACTTTGTTTCACATATTGTTCCAAATATAGTGTATATTTTAACCCATTAAGTCTTTGTAGCAGTGCGTACTAACTGATCACCAAAACCATTCCTTTTTTTTTTCTTTTCCTGAGCACACAGATGGATACCATGCCTCCTTCGCAGTGTGGATGTAACTCTGTACTTAAGTTCTAGCTACTAGAATAGGAGTGGAACTGATGCCTACCACATCCATTCCTGGGGAACCAAACCTCCAACACAATTCACTGTGTGTTTTTCCTACCTATTTTTGTAAAGGCGGCCTCACAAAAGTTCCATTAAGTTGAGAGTGAGGAAAGCATGGGGCAAAAAGTCAAATACATAGAGGAGATCTTGAGAACTAAAGCTCCATAAAAACTCTGAGTGGGAACTTTACCTGACACTGGAAGCAAAGAGATTCAAAGAACACTAGGGTTTTGTGGACCCAACATTGACAAACAAACCATAAACCTGGATTAAACAAAACAATAATGAGAAAATTGTTTACCTGTTTAAACCTTGGAAATATTTAACTGCTTGAGCCTTAAACAGCCTTAAATGCCTATCCTAGAATAAGAAGCAGACCACAAAAGCAGTGGGGGCCCCAAGGATGAAACTCTACTTAAAGCCTATTGCAGAGGTAGCCATGAAAAGCAATGGACAAGGAAGAATCTTCAAGACGGAAGAGCTGAGGACCAGAAGAGGACATACACAACTAATTTTCTCACAGACAGTGGAACCTAAGTTTAATTAATCTATGTATTGCTAGGGTAGGGAATCTGCAGCGTGTCTAACACCAGAACTGCATACTACCTATTGGTCAACAATTGCTGGATGTATTCTATTCTTCCCTCTTCTGGATGAGATTGTATTATGGTTGTTCAGTCTCCAGTCCATAGAATAAGTCTCTAGTTCATTAGTTGAAAGAACTCTGCTACATTCATTGCAATAACTTGATAAAACTTTGATTTGTCTTCCTTGGGGTGGGTGTAAGTATATTTTATATATAAAAGAAGAAGATTAAATAGATCTTTGTGATCCAGAAGGGTGGAATTTTACAGAGATTGCTAGTTGATCACCACTCTCAGTTCTTCCTGGACACAAAGCCAAAACCACAATTTCCAGTTTCCTATACTTGTATCTATGTTGATAGAAGTAGTCATATGATAGAAGTAGCCATATGATTGAGCTCTAGTAAAAATATGGCAGACGGAAATGATGAGACCCATTTCTAAACCTGCTGCAAGAGAACATCTCATGGCAGGTCCTCCATGACCCATTCTAACCAACAACTTCACACGGATGGAGTGGAAGATGACAGAGCTGTCAGTAACATGGGGCCTCTGAATGATTTCTCTTAGCAGGGTAGAAAAAAGAACAGTAAAATGTCAACTTGAGTCATCCTTCCAAATACAAAGCAAAGGACAAGAACACACAAATCATTAGAGCAATCATATTGATTTCCAAGGATATTCACATACACAGTCATTTTTATCATTTCTTGAACACTTAAGTTTCAGGAAAAGTTCTAAACAATATGGGCACAGATAGAAAAAAAAAAAAAGACAAAGTCCCTAAACAAGATAATTTCAGATAAAAATAAATGCTCTAAAAGAAAAAAAAAAAAAAAGTCTCAGCACTCTTACCTCTGCAGACCAGGAACATGAACATTGAAATGTTCTGTGAATGCCAAAAAATGTTTAGTCAATGAAACTTGGGAGTTTGTCACAGTAGCTAACTGAACTTCAAGAGACTTTCCTACAAGTCTTAGGTAGATTCAATTATTAACTTTAGAGATAAGAAAATGGAGACACTGAAAAGTCAGCTTACTCGCCCAAGGTTACACTAGCTATTATGTTACAGAGGCAGAATTGAATCCTGGCATTTTGCTTACATGTCTTACAGGTGTTTTATCCTATAACAGAAAGTCTTTGAGCTGAACAAGAATAAACATTGATGATTCTGGGAATAATTATTTTAGAGGAGTAATGAAGATAAAGTATGATTGTGTACAGAAGATTTAAAGAGAGTGGATATAAATGATTTTAGTGAATCTCTTATCCAAGATCAATCATTTTCATAAATCTTGAGAAACTCAGCATTATAAAGCTTACAGATACCTATGAGACTTCTAAAATCTGAATACCATTGTATTTCTAGGCAAAAGCATATCAATGATTATATTCACTCTGAATATAAAAGACTCGCTGGGCTTGTGCTAAATACATTTTAAATTTACCAACTTGGCATTCTTTGTAGTCAATGTAAGCAAATAAAAGAGTCAATATAGAAAAATTGTTAATTTTTGTAATGGATTTTCCTTTTTCAATATGGTAAAATATCTCTGAAATATCTTGCCTTTCAAAAAGCAATTGCTGTCAACAGCAAGGATCTTTATTTTAGAAGAAGCAGGACACGTAGTAATTGCTGCTAAGTTTTAGGCTCACAAACGGATAAGGCTGGCATTACCCTATCCCAACCTCAAACATATCTAGGAGCAGCTATTCCAAGTTTTTCTCTCTTGTCTCAAACCTCAACAGTGCTCCCACATTGTCCACCGACTGCCTTGCCTCCTATTTTACAGTAGAAATTGAGGCTAATAAGAAGCGACTACTTCAAATTCCTCATCTCCATTTCTTGAGTTGTCTTTCAAAGCTCCCGCCCACCCCCTCTGCCCATCTGTCACAGGGAAGGTGGTGATGTCCTTTATTTTCTACCCTGGGTATGAGCTCTAACTCCTCATCCCAGCTTCAAGCCCTTTGTTCCATCAATGACTATCTTTCTCTTGCATTTTCAATCACGCTATCTCTGCCATACATTAGTGGCCCAGTTCTTTAGAAAGTCATTCTGGGGAAAAAAAATTAAATTGAACTATTGTCATTTTCCAAATATAGTGCCTATTTCCTCATACACCCATTCCTTCCCCCATTTTTTCCCCTGCCAGATAGCCCTCTTCCTTACCTTTGCCTGTTTCAATCACATTCATCCTCTAATATTTTGACCTTAACTTCTCCTTCTTAGTAAAACCTTTACCAGTTTCAGTGGACAGAATTATTCAGCTGGGTTACTTTCTGGCCACAATTGATTTATATCTTTATTTATATTAGCTGTTTTAAAAAATAGTTTATCTGTTACATGTCAGTCTCCCTCGTAGACTGAAAGCAGAGTTCATGTGTAAGCATAATCAGTCCTGAGCACAAAGACTGGCATTTCAATGCTCAATATATATTTGTCACAATGAATGAAAATACTGTTCAAAGAAAGAAAGCAGAGAAGATACACATTTCCTCTTTCTTTATACTGATAAAAACTTTGGACAAGGGAAAATTTGCTCAAACGGACTGCTTTAAGATGGACCTTAAAACTAGACTTCTTGGATGATAAAATCAATACCTGTCATTACATCTCTTCCCAAGAACCTTTTTTTATTTTCACCTGAGCTCTCATTTCCATTCTTATTTCATTTACCGTTATCTAATATTTTCAGTACTTTTGTATACATAGGAAAGGAAAGGAAAATGAAGTCGCTCAGTCATGTCCAACTCTTTGCAACCCCATGGACCATAACATACCAGGCTCCTCCATCCATAGGATTTTCCAGGCAAGAGTACTGGAGTGGGTTGTCATTTCCTTCTTGAGGGGATCTTCTGGACCCAGCGATCGAACCCAGGTATCCCACATTGCAGACAGACGCTTTACCGTCTGAGTCCAGGGAAGCCTTTGTATACATAATGAGAATGCTAATCCCATACTTTGTTACATTTATATAAAGAGCTTAAATTAAATTATTTTGACTTGATCCAATTTGCCTTTTATTTGCTTAGAGAAATGGGGCTGTATAAAACAGTTTATCTTCCCTCTGTATAATGGGTTCCAGTTTCACCCATCTCATTAGAACTGATTCGAATGAATTCTTTTTGATGGCTGAGTAATATTCCATGGTGTATATGTACCACAGCTTCCTCATCCATTCGTCTGCTGATGGGCATCTAGGTTGCTTCCATGACCTGGCTATTATAAACAGTGCTGCGATGAACATTGGGGTGCACGTGTCTCTTTCGGATCTGGTTTCCTCAGTGTGTATGCCTAGAAGTGGTATTGCTGGGTCATATGGCAGATCTATTTCCAGCTTTTTAAGGAATCTCCACACTGTTTTCCATAGTGGCTGTACTAATTTGCATTCCCACCAACAGTGTAAGAGGGTTCCCTTTTCTCCACACCCTCTCCAGCATTTATTGCTTGTAGACTTTTGGATAGCAGCCATCCTGACTGGTGTATAATGGTACCTCATTGTGATTTTGATTTGCATTTCTCTGATAATGAGTGATGTTGAGCATCTTTTCATGTGTTTTTTTTGCCATCCATATGTCTTCCTTGGAGAAATGTCTGTTTAGTTCTTTGGCCCATTTTTTGATTGGGTCATTTATTTTTCTGGAGTTGAGCTGGAGGAGTTGCTTGTATATATTTGAGATTAATCCTTTGTCTGTTGCTTCATTTGCTATTATTTTCTCCCAATCTGAGGGCTGTCTTTTCACCTTACTTATAGTATCCTTTGTTGTGCAAAAGCTTTTAAGTTTCATTAGGTCCCATTTGTTTATTTTTGCTTTTGTTTCTAAAATTCTGGGGTGTGGGTCATAGAGGATCCTGCTGTGATTTATGTCAGAGAGTGTTTTGCCTATGTTCTCCTCTAGGAGTTTTATAGTTTCTGGTCTTACATTTAGATCTTTAATCCATTTTGAGTTTATTTTTGTGTATGGTGTTAGAAAGTGTTCTAGTTTCATTCTTTTACAGGTGGTTGACCAGTTTTCCCAGCACCACTTGTTAAAGAGGTTGTCTTTTTTCCATTGTATATCCTTGCCTCCTTTGTCGAAGATAAGGTGACCATAGGTTCGTGGATTTATCTCTGGGCTTTCTATTCTGTTCCATTGATCTATATTTCTGTCTTTGTGCCAATACCATACTGTCTTGATGACTGTGGCTTTGTAGTATAGTCTGAAGTCAGGCAGGTTGATTCCTCCAGTTCCATTCTTCTTTCTCAAGGTTACTTTGGCTATTCGAGGTTTTTTGTATTTCCATACAAACTGTGAAATTATTTGTTCTAGTTCTGTGAAAAATACCGTTGGTAGTTTGATAGGGATTGCATTGAATCTATAGATTGCTTATACTGGAACCCATTATACAGAGCGAAGTAAGCCAGAAAGATAAAGACCATTACAGTATACTAACACATATATATGGAATTTAGAAAGATGGTAACGATAACCTTATATGCAAAAAAAGAAAAAAGAGACTCAGATGTATAGAATAGACTTGTGGACTCTGTGGGAGAAGGCGAGGGCGGGATGTTTCAAGAGAACAGCATCGAAACATGTATATCTAGGGTGAAACAGATCACCAGCCCAGGTTGGATGCATGAGACAAGTGCTCAGGCCTGGTGCACTGGGAAGACCCAGAGGGATGGGGTGGAGAGGGAGGTGGGAGGGGGGAACGGGATGGGGAATACATGTAAATCCATGGCTAATTCATTTCAATGTATGACAAAAACCACTGCAATGTTGTAAAGTAATTAGCCTCCAACAAATAAAAATAAATGGAAGAAAAAATAAATAAATAAATTTACTTACTCAAAAAAAATAAAAAAAAAAAATAAAACAGTTTATCTCAAGTCTTTTTCACCTCATAAAGTATTTTTTTTTTTAATGAGTGTTTATATTTTGTCACCAACTGTCCATGAAACCCAGTCTTTCAACATGCTTCTCAAGGCAATGCACCCTTGGACTTATGGTTCTCCTTGTATCTGGTGATAAATATGGGGGTAGAGAAATTTTTTAATTATTACAATCTCTCCCTTCCATCTTTATTCTCTTGTGTAAAAGAATAAAAAGAGTATATCAGGATTAAATCTTTTGCTTCAGAGATGGTTCATCCAAATTGATCCTTAAATTATGAAGCTAGATCACATTCTGACTGGTTCCTCTTCCCTAAAATGATTACATCAGACATAGAGTCTTATGTTTCCTTATATCCTTCACTCATGGAACAGTTTTAGTTAATTTATCTTATTGAATGAGTGTTTCCCTGATGGCTCAGTCGGTAAAGAATCTGCCTGCAATACAGGAGACCTGGTTCAATCACTGATTTAGAGAAGTTCCCCTGGAGTAGGAAATGTTTAGAAAAATAATGAAATGTCTTAGTTTTTACAAGATGTATTGAGAGCAAGGCTAGACTTCATTAAACAACATGACCCTACCATCCTTTGGATCAAAGAATTGAAGAATAGGGTTATGTCAACAGATACAGAAGAATGAATCAAAGCTAATCTCCACCATTAGACGGCTAGGAGATCAAACCAGTCAATCCTAAAGGAAATCAGTCCTGAATAATCATTGAAAGGACTGATGCTGAAGCTGAAACTCCAATACTCTGGCCATCTGATACGAAGAACTGATTCACTGGAAAAGACCCTGATGCTGGGAAAGATTGAAGGCAGGAGGAGAAGGGGACAACAGAGGATGAGATGGTTGGATGGCATCACCGACTCAATGGGCATGAGTTTGAGCAAGCTCTGGGAGTTGGTGATGGACAGGGAAGCCTGGCGTGCTGCAGTCCATGGGGTCGCAAAGAGCTGGACATGACTGAGTGACTGAACTGAACTGAATCTCCACCATAAACTCAATAACCAATTACAAATATCAGAGGTGGAAGGAAGTGTTTACCTTTATATTTATTACCCTCAATTTGAACAAAATGACAATGTTTTGAGTTAAGCAGAAAAATATCTTTCATTTATATTCTCAATACCTTTAAATTAACTATTTATAAAACATATATAAAACAAAATTCCAATGGAGAAATATTTGAAAAAATAGTATAAATCACAAGGATTTGATATTTTTAAACAAAAATTAGACTTCTATATTTGAAAATCTTACAAAATTATAGAGTCAGTGGTTTGTGTAATGAATGATATCTCTTGATTAAGAAATAAGATTTTTTCAGTTCCAGTAGTTGTACATTTTAACTGACTAAACATATCATTGAGTCATCACCATTTTTATAAATTGTTTTTTTTATTATCTTTGGAAACACTATAATATCAAAAAAATGTCCTCAATGCATTTTATTTGAAAATAATCATGTCACTTATCTTCACCCAAAGTTTATAGAACTATCAATATTTAAACAGTTGATTTTTCCATGCTGGTAAGAAAAATTCATACCATTTGAAAAAAAATGTTGCTTGCCATAGCATTTATTTTTTTTTCTTTTTTTTTTTCTATTTATTTTTATTACTTGGAGGCTAATTACATCATTGCAGTAGTTTTTGTCATACATTGAAATGAATTAGCCATGGATTTACATGTATTCCCCATCCTGGTCCCCCCTCCAACCTCCCTCTCCACCCGATCCCTCTGGGTCTTCCCAGTGCACCAGGCCCGAGCACTTGTCTCATGCACCCAACCTGGGCTGGTGATCTATTTCACCCTAGATAATATACATGTTTCGATGCTGTTCTCTTGAAACATCCCACCCTCACCTTCTCCCAGAGTCCAAAAGTCTGTTCTATACATCTGAATCTCTTTTTCTGTTTTGCATATAGGGTTATCATTACCATCTTTCTAAATTCCATATATATGTGTTAGTATACTGTAATGGTCTTTATCTTTCTGGCTTACTTCGCTCTGTATAATGGGCTCCAGTTTCATCCATCTCATTAGAACTATTTCAAATGAATTCTTTTTAATGGCTGAGTAATATTCCATGGTGTATATGTACCACAGCTTCCTCATCCATTCGTCTGCTGATGGGCATCTAGGTTGCTTCCATGTCCTGGCTATTATAAACAGTGATGCGATGAACATTGGGGTGCACGTGTCTCTTTCAGATCTGGTTTCCTTGGTGTGTATGCCCAGAAGTGGGATTGCTGGGTCATATGGCAGTTCTATTTCCAGCTTTTTAAGAAATCTCCACACTGTTTTCCATAGTGGCTGTACTAGTTTGCATTCCCACCAACAGTGTAAGAGGGTTCCCTTTTCTCCACACCCTCTCCAGCATTTATTGCTTGTAGACTTTTGGATAGCAGCCATCCTGACTGGCGTGTAATGGTACCTCATTGAGGTTTTGATTTGCATTTCTCTGATAATGAGTGATGTTGAGCATCTTTTCATGTGTTTGTTAGCCATCTGTATGTCTTCCTTGGAGAAATGTCTGTTTAGTTCTTTGGCCCATTTTTGATTGGGTCATTTATTTTTCTGGAGTTGAGCTGGAGGAGTTGCTTGTATATTTTTGAGATTAATCCTTTGTCTGTTGCTTTGTTTGCTATTATTTTCTCCCAATCTGAGGGCTGTCTTTTCACCTTGCTTATAGTTTCCTTTGTTGTGCAAAAGCTTTTAAGTTTCATTAGGTCCCATTTGTTTATTTTTGCTTTTGTTTCTAAAATTCTGGGATGTGGGTCATAGAGGATCCTGCTGTGATTTATGTCGGAGAGTGTTTTGCCTATGTTCTCCTCTAGGAGTTTTATAGTTTCTGGTCTTACATTTAGATCTTTAATCCATTTTGAGTTTATTTTTGTGTATGGTGTTAGAAAGTGTGTACCATGTTCATGGATTGGAAGAATCAATATTGTCAAAATGGCTATACTACCCAAAGCAATCTATAAATTCAATGCAATCCCTATCAAACTATCAACGGTATTTTTCACAGAACTAGAACAAATAATTTCACAATATGTATGGAAATACAAAAAACCTCGAATAGCCAAAGTAATCATGAGAAAGAAGAATGGAACTGGAGGAATCAATCTGCCTGACTTCAGACTATACTACAAAGCCACAGTCATCAAGACAGTATGGTACTGGCACAAAGACAGAAATATAGATCAATGGAACAGAATAGAAAGCCCAGAGATAAATCCACGAACCTATGGTCACCTTATCTTCGACAAAGGAGGCAAGGATATACAATGGAAAAAAGACAACCTCTTTAACAAGTGGTGCTGGGAAAACTGGTCAACCACCTGTAAAAGAATGAAACTAGAGCACTTTGCCATAGCATTTAGTAGATCTTGACGTCAAAATTTATCTTGTTTTTCATGTTACATGCAGAAGAAATATAAGGCTTACAATGATTGGATGAATATTTTTATGAAATTAGTACAATGATGTTTTTAAAAACTATTTAATGTATATATGCATATATGCATATATAGGTACATATATATACATACATATACATAATACATACATATAAATCAAAATCAAATATACCAAGAAATTTCACATAATACATCTAGAAACTGGAGAATTTGAAATTATCAACTACTGTATATAATAAAAATATAAAATTATTTTGAATTTCTGAAAATTTGAAAATTTGCTCTGTGCCTTACCCAGTTCTAGAGGTGATGGGAGTGAAATAAATTTCTGAGAGGTTTGCCATCTGAGAAGAAAATGGTCCTTTGTCCCTAAATATAGTCCAGAAAAAATGCAAGGTGAAAGAAGTGCTTTACCTGGGAACAAAATACTAGTCGGTACCCAACATTTAAGTGGATACACCTAAGAGACCTCTGCAGGGATTTGCCTGTTTCTCATTCACGCTATAACATCATGGATGTGACTAAGCAGACAGACCTGAGGGAAAAGGAATGGATTTTAAAGGCTGAAAAAGGGGAATACATAGAGTGAATTTTATCAACGAAGGGTGGTGATAAAGACATTTCAGTGGAATATCACCAGAATCAATCACCAGAAACTATCATCTCTTCACCAGGTGCCAAGTCAATCTTTCCAAACAATTTCAGAGAAAGGAAGGAACCCTGAATTAAGTTTAAACTTCGGCTCACCCTCCAGGTGGCGCTAAGGGATAAGAACACACACACACACACACACACACACACACACACGACAAAAGAAAATTCATGTTGAAATGTAAATCTCCTGATAAAAATAAAGTTACATTCTTCTTACATCTGCAATTGTGTGATTGTCTGCTGTAAAATCATCATCATCACCATCATCACCATGACCATGTCCTAAGTGTTCATTTTGTTTCAAGTAGTGATAAATTGCTTCACATTAACCATCTCATTTAATCTGCTGAATGCCTTTAAAGAGTAGGTGATGCTATTCACATCTTTTTACATAACAAAGATCAGGATTAAGTAACTTGACCAAATCATACTTTAAGGACCCAAGATCTTTACTAGGATTGTATTAATTCAAAGTATTGATAATTTCTTATTTAAAGTATTAATTAATTCTAGGTAGTTAGATCAGCTACCTATAGAAGTAAATAAATACATAGATAGACTGCCATATGATAATAACATCTCTTTTATACAGTTGTCCTAGTCAGTGAGAATTTAATAGGGAGAAAAATTATTTTTCCACCACAAATTTTATCTAAAGTCAGATTTTTAAAATTACTATTGTTACTATCATTTTTCTGGTTAGCATAAAAGCCAAATTGAAAATAGAAAGGATATCAGGTTCCTTTGTTTTCACAGTCTCAAGGAATATTGACTATCAAAATGATGACTTGATTTTAAAATGTAACTGACATGTTTAGTGATTAAATGGGAGCAACGGATATGCTCACTAAAGCCATAACATTTACACAAGGAGAAAAAAGACTTGTGACTACTGCAATCTTCGTTTGAGGGATGAAGTGTGTTGCAGTAGTTTAATATTTTTAATCTGATGAGATTTGCTCAGCTGAGTGAATAAAATAATAATAAATGTTTTAATATTTAACAGATAACAAAATTGTATGTTCTTCAGAGAAATGTTTAAAAGGATATAGAAAGTTTACACAAGAATTTTTTTTTTCTAATATGCACTGTGACTGGTTATTTAACTGTTCTTTGTGGTTGAATATTATAACTCATGTCACTGAGATTACACAAAAAAGCAAGACAGACATGACAAGCATAGGAGAATCATGAGACAGCTGCATAATTACTGCAAATGAAAGCCTTCAGTTACACGTAAGAAATTGTGAGAGAAAATCCCCCTGCAGTCTCACAGTTTGAGTACACAGAAGCGCTGAGTGATAAATTCTTGGGCTTTTTTGGAAAAAAAATATCAACAGTTTTACAACCTGAACTCTATATAAATAAGTGAATAAAACATGCTTGTGTTTGTGTGTTAGTTGCTCAGTCATGTCTGATTCTGAGACACCATGGACTATAGGCCACCAGGCTCCTCTGTCCATGAAACTCCCCAGGCAAGAATACTGGAGTGGGTTGCTATTTCCTTCTCCAGGGCATGTTCCTGATCCAGGGATCAAACCCAGGTCTCCTACACTGCAGGCAGATTCTTTAAGGTCTAAACCACCTGAATGGAGGACAAAGGCACCCCTGGAAGAGCATGCTTCTGGAATTAAAGATAGGAACTTGAGAAAAACAATAAACAAATACAGATGACTGTTTCATGACCACTCACAGGTTAAGAGCAGCTGAAATTGTTTTCAATGTGTTCACAATGCAAAAAGTGGGAACAACATGTGGAAGAAATAGCTAGATATAGTCACAGTGTGCTTTTGATTGTAATGAAAGCTACTAACTTGGTTGGGTAAGCTGCAATGAAAAGACATCATTCTCTATGATCTATAGTTATAAAACTTGAGTGATGTCTTAAAACTAGGAGGCAGAGGAGAAAGAAGACTTAAAAAGAGGGGTTAAACATGAATAGGGCCAAAACTAATATAGAAGTTTCAAAAATTATGTTCCAGTATAATTTTTGGAGATTGAGAGCACACTGTCTCCAACACATAATGAGGCTATATTCCAGAGCCAATAATTTCACCACAAGCCATTGAATATGAACATTTTCTCTAACAAAGTATTGAATGTTATCAGAAAGAAATAAGGAGCTATTTGGGGGAGAATCTTAGCTTTGATAAATCACTGAATATAGTACTTCACTCTGTTTTCATAATATGATGACAAATATTGCTTTTGAAACATTTGCCAAA
Organism: Odocoileus virginianus; assembly: GCF_023699985.2. Classification (NCBI taxonomy): domain Eukaryota; kingdom Metazoa; phylum Chordata; class Mammalia; order Artiodactyla; family Cervidae; genus Odocoileus; species Odocoileus virginianus. The sequence continues at coordinate 62,734,525 of NC_069684.1, forward strand.
GTTTGATAAGTGTCCCTCTTGATTAATTTTGGGGAAGAAAACAACTTATTTAAACTGTTTCATCAATAATATTTACTGTTACTAATTACCAAATATTACTAAGATATCATCTGTAATATTTTGAATAATAGATATCAGTGTTTATATAATTAACTATTAAAAATACTCTGTAACCACAAAGCAATTATTATTTTGATGATATTTTTTGTCATAAGTTTAGTGAAATAAATTACCTCTAATTGGAACTAGAAGATATGCAAGGAAGCATTAAAAATACTGATGGCTTTTTAAAAACTGTAGTATTTTACAATCATTAGTTTAGCCAGAGGGAATAAGATTTCAAAATATTGGGAGCTTAATAAACAAAAATCTGATAAGACACTGCTTTTAGAGGTTGAAAACAAAAGTTATAACATTATAAAATGTATGTTTTTTTCATTGTGCATGAATTTTAAAATAAAAAGTTTAAAAATTAAATTAAAGGAGTATCATCAGTAGGACAAATACATGAAAGTCACAAACATCTAGTCACAAACAACTGGCATTTAGAAGACTGGTACCCAGAGAAAAGTTTATGCCAAATACAAAAGGGAATAAAAATAAATTTTAAAGTCATTTTGAATAATAAAGAGATAGCTATTACTTTAAACAGCAAAATCCTTGATTTGCTCACAAAGTCCTTAAAAAATAATATTGAAATGAAATATTCGCTGGTTTTGGAGGGAATAAAGTCCACTAAGGGAAAATTCTGGTGAACAAAGATTTATCTACTTCAAATTCCAGATCTGAAATATTATCGCCTACTATGCCAATAAATGGGCTCACAGAATAATAAAACCACAATCATCAAACACTGAGAAATAATGTACCTAAAACGGTTAAGAAGAAACTGACATGGACTTCGAAAGGTTGGGGATGCATAGGAAGTAGGCATTCAAACTTTGTGCTGAAGGACTTGATATCAAGTCCATGCAAATGTTAAATCAGAATTGTAAACTAATAGTCTGGGCATGACAAAGGAGCACTCCTTATGTGTTGATGTAAAGACAAGTCCACTCAAGAAAGTTATCCTGTGATTTAATAATACTCAAACAATTAGGCATGTATCTATTCAAAAACCAGTTTTTAATATGCCTGAAGATCTAATGTGCAGTGTAGTGAGTACAGTCAACAATATTGTATTAGAAACTTCAAAATTTCTGAGACAAAATCTTAACTGTCCTCAACACAAAACAAATGACAACCACACGACATTATAAAGGTGTTAACTAATGTTACTCTGGTTATATTGCAACATATAAATGTATCAAACCAACACATCATTGACCTTAAACTTACACAGTGTTATATGTCAATTATATCTCAATGAAAAAATGAGTTCTTGATTGAATGATATAAACTTAATGGACTTTTTAAAATTTTACCTATACATTACAACCACTTGAAAGCACCTTAATTTAGCTATGAAAACTAATATATCTAGATTTTATAAAGTGAGTCTGTTAGAATAATAGTTTCCCAAGGAATCTTTATTGTTATTTTAGTCAGTCTAATTATTATGCAGTGTATAGTGGAGCCTGCTAAATACTCACACAACAGAAGAAGTGTTCTGGTACTCCTGGGCATACCCACAGACACCCAAAAGTGACCATGTGACTGACTTTTGCCGTCAATTACAAGCAGACATGATGTGTGTTCCCTTGCAGGTCAAGCTTGTGAAAATCCACCATCTAAACTTTGGTATCTTCTTTACCTCTTTCAGCTAAATGAGGTTAACCCCCTGTGCAAACATGAAAACCACATGTTGAAGATAGTAGATTACTCATCTCTATTATATGAGCAAAAGGTAAATCCTATTTATATTTGAACCATGAATTCCTGAGTCTATTTGTTGCAGCAGTGAACTTACCATAACTAATACACAAAGTTTAGCAACATTACCAAGCTGCTTCTGTTACATACATTTTGGTAGTTTTGTGTTATTCTTCAGTTGCTAAGTTGTTTATATATTATATATTGATAAAATAAGCATGTATGTCAAAGAAGAATTACATGGATGTGCATATACATGTGTGGGTGTGATGTGTGTGTGTGTCTATGTGAATTTGCACAATGTCATCTGTTCTTTAGCTCTTAGTTCTTCTAACAACTAAGGTGAGAACTTCTAAGAACTAAGGTGGGAGAAGGTATAGTAGATAAGAATCAAAGGGCAAACTGCCCTAACTAAAGTGTCCATCATCAAAAGGACTTGAAGATCATTGCCAAAGAACTTACAGTTGACTGAACTGATATACTGTATGGTAACCAAGTACTAATCATTCTTATTTCATGTTGACCACTACATCTATCCATTCTGACTGCCTCCCACCTGTGTGCTCACAATGTGGATTTAAATATGCCTACTCTCCTTTACCAGCCTGTTCTCATCAGTGGGAAGAATAGTCAAGCTTGAATTTGTAGTTATCAGAATTCCGTAATGTCTTCTGGTAGGTAGAAAGCTACCAGGACCCTTCTGGAAACAATAGACCCCTTCTATTTGTTTTGCCTTGTTTACATCTTTTACATTTACTTTTTCGCAATCCCTGACTGACTGGAAATAAAATCACATTTCTCTGTGCATCAAAGACAAGACAAGCCTTCACAGTGATTTAGTCAGTCTGCTATGATTTCTCCAAGGGCATAAAAATAAACCAGATGATTCCTTTTTAATAAATACTTTCTCTAAAAAAACAGAATATGTTTCTTGATTTATCAAAACAATTACATTCCTTTTATTTCATTGTGAAGGGTTCTCCAATGATTTGTCCCATTTTTCCTTTTCATCTATGCACATACCCACACATTCATCATGTTAAACAAAATATGTTAGACCTTTTTTGCAAACAAAACTGCAAAAGTTTTGGATACAAAGATGAAAAATAAATCTGTTCTTTTTTTTTTTTTAATTCTACCAAACATTTCCATGTCTACATAAAATGTTTCCTGGAAAGATGAGATCAATTCCTCAAAACAGAGCCCAATCTATACTGTGTGATCTTTCTGAAATCTATCCCTCTTCTTCCTAACTTCAGCTCATTGATCTCAGTTCCGTCCTTTGAGGAATGCATAATTAATTTACTTACAGATTCTACCTGGCAGCCTTCAAATACTTAACAGATCTCTATAATGACCCCAATGAGTTTCTCACTTCCAGAATATATCCTTAGTTTAATTTAAATGCACTGTATTATAATAAGCTGAGTATTATAAGGGGACACCTTTCCTCCCCCATCCCACTCCTTGCCACATGCAACTCATAAGAATATCTAGGTCTTTAATTTAACAAAGATTAAAAAAAGGAAATTAAAAAAAATTAAATTCTATAATACAAATTCCAAGTGAGTATAAGGTAAAAATAGAGTGGAATGGCTATTAATAAGTAACTTGATTCTGTCCTTGGGGTTTCACGAAATTTCTTAGTTTCAAAGAGCCCTGGCCAAGTTGTTTTAAAGAGTTGGACTCTTCTCCATTGAAACCTATAGTCTTTTTACATAAAACATTTTTTTCTTTTGGTTTCCCCTATTACAATTGAGAGAAATTGAGAGAAAAGATATGCCATTGTGAAATCTTCTAATTACATCATAGTTTGTGAGTTTTATTGTATTTTATATATAAGTTTTTTCGGGGTTTGGGAGGGAAGGAAGTCAGAGTATATTTTTCTTGTTTATTGGAGATGCATGACTCTTCTACCCTTGAATAAGGTTAGATTCTACCCACTACATGTATTTTAGAAAGGAAAATGCTCTGAAACTTGATCAAGGCACTGTATGCTTGAGCAAAATTGATCTCTAAGGTTACCTGTATTTCAATTAGAGGTGATTTTTCCAGGCCTTTAATGGCATACAGTTAGGGTCCCAAAGCAAGTTGAAAATGGGGGTTTAATAAACTAAGGTCTCCAAATTGCTGAGAGTATTGAATACTAATGTTAAAATGAAGAAATAGTAGCCCTTAAACATGAAGGGATATTAAATCTCATAAGGACACGCTCAGACAGGAAATTTCTTAATGTAGGAATAAGTGAAAAAGAAAAAAATACCAGTCTCTCTAGAAAGAAGGAAGCATCAGGAATAAGAGAGATATAGAAATGCCTCTTCGAAGAGAATTCTATATTAGGTGTTGCCAATGGGATTAATTAATTTTGAGATCTTATAACCAGTTTGAAGATGTCTCCTCTCATATTAATACTCTAAGTCTACCCTAAGACTTCTTATTTTGGCTTCTATAAATCTCCAGGAAAACTTAGCTAACTATAATTATTACTTAGTATTAGGGAAAGAAGAGAGGATAGGGGTGAAAGATATGGGCAAAGCGGAGCAGGAAGTTTATTAGATTAAGACTGGAAGGTCCTAGTAAAATAGCTAGAAGAGAAACCAGGTGAGAAATTAATAGAAGGAATTGAACATCTACAACCAGCACCACTAAACACATATCTTAAGCTATTTTCTTAAATCAAGTAAAAGCTGGAAGCTAAAGTTAATGTTCTACTATTTTCTTCCAGAAAAGGAGGACTTTTAGTTCCCAAAGTCACAAATAATAGGCTAGTGTCTTTACCTTATGATGTATTTATTATATATTAAAACATAATTAAATGAAAATTATATAATGATAGTTTTTAAATAATATATAAATATTTAGGTATAGTATGGTTTGAACCACACATTGCTAAAGAAGACATTTTAGGGTAGATGAATATTTAACATAATATAAATATAAATACATATATAATATATAATACATTTATATATATAAAGCATATGATATAAACGAGCTTCTCGTGTTCTGAAGCTTACATAAAATCTTATTGGCCCAAAATGTTAGGAAATGTCAAAGAATCTGTGACTTGTTTACACTTTCTTATAAATCTGAACTGAAATTATTAAATGTTTTCAAATTAACTTCAAGATATTCTCAGAAAATAATTTGAAGAGATTAAAAACATAATATTATTAATGGGAAACCTTCCTTATAAGCAAGATTTAAAAATCAGTATACAGCCAGTGTCCCTAAACTTGTCTACTTTATCTGTATCATGTTCTTTGACAATTGAAGGCTTTCTCCTCTGATATTTCAGTAGCAAACTCTAGGGAAAATGGGAATGGAGCTCTTTGTTTCCTCTCAGATGTGGTATTGGCAATTTATAGAACTACATGGTGATCCCTAGGAGAACAAAGACTATACAACAAAAAAGTAAGACCATCACTGTGGGAAGTCTGGCATTTTAGAATCCAGCTGTGTGAGGTGTGTATATATATATTAGGGCAAGTGGCTAAGTTTCTGCTTCTCAGCATAACCACACAATAGTGACCATTAATATTTCATCAAGCTATAGTATTCACTGATTCCGTGATTATCCTCCCTTGTTTTTTGAACTGAAACTTTTGCAACTTCAGTAGGACACAAATGCTTAAGAGTTTTAGTGAACATTGTATCTGCAACTGCAGGCCTAGGTTTCTTGGTTGGTCCATGTATGTTATACTGAGATCCTTCCTATGCTATGATGGGGCTTCAAGCAAGATTTACACATTTCCTTTCTTTAAGCAATAAACTTAGAAAGTTATTCTGTCTTTGTTTACTCATTTATTATAAACTATATTATGGGTTGAATACTTGCATGGGTTCTTGAAGAAAGCCACATAGATCGACATCAAGGGAATTAAAATATCACAAGGAAAAAGCCAAAGCTCAAGCTATGACATTAGCATGAAAGTGACTGTTCTCCACTCAAGAAAATGTAAATCTTATCAAGGTCTATGCATATTTAATGAGAATGTTAGCTTAAGATAAATATCACTGCATATGTTATTTACAAAGGGAACTTAGTTTGTAGAAAGATACGTCCTGAAAATATAAGTATAAATTTAAGCTGGTATAGACAAAATGAAGTGTAACAAGTTCTAACAAAATGTACTTTGCTTACAGCACAGTCACAAAGTGAATAATAAATAAAATTACGCTAAGGTGAAAAATATTCTCTGTTCCCTTCTTCCTTTCCTCCCTCCCTCCTTTCCTCCATTCCTTTCTTCCTCCCTTCTGTTACACTTCGCTTCCATCTTTTATTTTTTGTAAATGCTTTTACCTAGAAAAATATCCACAAAAATCATGATGAATATTTGATGAAATAACTTTAGAATCTCAAGAATGTCAGCAAAAAAGCAGGAATTGCATATAATATTAAATTATACTAATAATAACAGCAGGTGTCTTGAAAGAAGAGAAAAATCTAAGAAATCAGTCTCTACAGAGCATCTGCTTAATGGTGAAGATTCTGTGCTTATGTGGTGAAATTAAAAGATGCCTGCTCCTTGGAAGGAAAGCTATGACAATTCTAGACAGCATATTAAAAAGCAGAGACATCACTTTGCTGACCAAAGTCCATATAGGCAAAGTTATGGTTTTTCCAGTAGTTATGTATGAATGTGAGAGCTGGATCACAGAGAAGGCTGAGTGCCCAAGAATTGATGCTTTTGAACTGAGGCACTGGAGAAAACTCTCCAGAATCCCTTGGACTGCAAGGAGGTCAGCTCTGTCAATCCTTAAGGAAATCAACCCTGAATATCCTTTGGAAGGACTGACGCTGAACTGAAGCTCCGCTACTCTGGCCACCTGATGTGAAGAGATGACTCATCGAAAAAAAAAAACCCTGATGCAGGAAAAGACTGAAGGTAAATGGAGAAGGGGACAGCAGAAGATGTGATGGTGTGATAGCATCACTGACTCAATGGGCGTGGATTTGAGCAAACTCCAGGTGATGGTGGAGGACAGAGGAGCCTGGCGTGCTGCAGTCCATAGGGTCGCAAAGAGTCGGACAGGACTTAATGACCAAACAACAACAACATTTCCTATGTGGTTGATAATCAGAAGAAGCTAGATAATCAGAAGAAGCTAGATAATCAAAAGAAGCTAAGCGTCCCTTTGCCATCCATGCCCACTCTGTCCTGAAGAAAGAAATTGAACTAAACTGAGTAGTAGCTTCCCATTTCCTATGCCTGTCAACTTGCTAACTCTTGTCTACCTTCTATTGATCTTGCATTCAGACAGACTTGGACACTATCAAAGACCATGCTCAAACCTTTTTTATTATGTGTTTTTAATTATTACAGTATCTACTTCTGGTCATAATTCCACAGGAAATAGATTATGCCTCATAAAAAAAAAAAAAAACTGCCTAAATTTGACTTCTTAAGTTCTGCCTTGAATACTCTAAATGGAACCACTCAATTTTGTCCATTGAATAAGTCCTTCATCCAAGAATTCAAAGATAACAAACTCTGAGAAACATGGTCTTATGTCTAGGGGAAACTAATGTAAATTTAAGTTTACAGTATTAGTGATTTAAGAAATTGAGGCAACATCTAAGAAGTCAAAATAATAGTAGAATAAGTATATCCTACTAAGGAACAACTTCTTTTATTTTGCTGTAGTATCCAATGTAAGTCAAAAACAAGGAAATTATATAATGTCTAAGGCTAGCACTACAGGTTATGTGATGTTTTGTTTAGTTTTCAAAAGTTAAAGGTTCCTAAAGGGTCTCTAAAACATGAACCTAGAGAATATTATACTTAGTGAAGTAAGTCAGACACGAAAAGACAGATAGTATATGACATCATTTCTAACTGTAATCTAAAAATAATGAATTTACATACAAAACAGAAATGGCCTGATGGACATAGAAAACAAATTCATGGTTACCAAAAGGATGAAGGAAGGAACAAGGGACAAATTGGCAGTGTGGGATTAACATATATGAACTACTACACATAAAATAGATAAGCAAAGGATTTACTGTATAGCACAGGGAATTATATTAAATGCCCTGTAATATCATATAATAGAATGCAATCTGAAAAAGGTAACTGAATCACTTTGCTATACACAAGAAAATAACACAATATTGTAAATGAACTATAATCCAATAAAATTTTTAATAAAAAAAAGATTAGAGCATGGAAATAACCTAAAAGTTCATCAACAGAGGAATGGGTAAAAAAGATGTGGTACTCATATATAATGGAATGTTACTCAGCCATGAAAAGGAACAAAACTGTGTCATTTGTAGAGACGTAGATGGACATGGAGACTGACATACAGAGGGAAGTAAGTTAGAAAGAGAAAATAAATGTCATATACTAACACATATGTAGAATCAGAAAAATGATATAGATGATCTTATTTATAAAACAGAAATAAAGACCCAGGCAATGAGAACAAACATATGGAAAATGTGGGTAAAAGAGGGTTGAGATGAATCTGGACATTGAGATCGACACAGATATGCTATTGATACTATGCATAAAATAGATAACTAATGAGAACCTACTGTATAGCACAGGAAACTCAACCAATGCTCTATGGTGACCTAAATGGGGTGGATATGCAAAAAAGGAGGGGATATATGTATACATACAGTTGATTCACTTTTCTGTAAGTAGGAACTAATACAACATTGTAAAGCAACTATACTCCAATAAAATGAAAATGATAAGAACAACAACAAAATGTTTAGAGAAGGTTACAGATTTTATATCTTGGATATTGAGAGAAATGTATATTTTCTGTTTGCTCACTATATGATGGAGAAAGCAAATCTGAAGTACGTGGAATGTTAAGGCTGACTTGTACTTTCAGCTCTCAAGGTCCAGAAGAAGGAATGATGCATTGATACTAGCACTGCTACTGGTTGTAATATTAAGCACATGCATTTTTGCTAACATATTTTCAGGACCAGTATATATAGAAAAATAAAAGAAGCATATCATAACATGAGATGTGTAATTGAAATAAACTGAGTGAATTTTAAACACACATGTGTTTGTATTTATCAGTTTGTAGCACATTTGCAGTAATAGCATCTTTTCTTGATGAGCTGTGTCTTAGTTACCTGTATTATCTTATAGATAATATATAAGATCTCTGTAGAAATAATGACAGTTACTCAATTTTTAATGCAGCGTAACATAATTTAAAGTTAGAAATGGCTAGTAAGGAGATTTAACAAGGAGGAGGACTGTTAGGGCAACTTCCATTTCACAAAGGCGAAAGGATAATTAGGGATTTCCAGGCAGCTTAGTGGTAAAGAGTTCACCTGCAATGCAGGAGACACAGGAGACGAGGGTTCGATCCCTGGGTCAGGAAGATCCCCTGGAGGAGGAAATGGCAACTCACTCCAGTATTCTTGCCTGGAAAAGTTCATGGACAGAGGAGCTGGGCTTGCTACAGTCCGTGGAGTTGCAAATAGTCAGACATGACTGAGTGAGAATTGAGGCACAAAGAATAATTAGCAATATATTCTGGCCTATAAAAGGGAGCATATTTACCTCATTCCCTTCATTGTACAGCAGAAATTAACACAAATTTGTAAAGCAACTATACCCACCAATTAAACAAAAGCAAAAGTAAATTAAAAAGGGTGCAGTCCCTTTGCATATTTTCAATGTGCGATAGCAGATCAAAGCAAGCAAATTATTTGTGCAAGCACATACCAAACACAGGCATGTCAACTTTTTCCTATTGAGTATAGTTGATCCTGAGCAAAAAGAAACAGGAACCTGATTCTTTTGCTTTCAGTGCTTAAATGAGGCAGCATGACTATAATCTTGAGAAAATACTCAGCAACAAATCAATTTGCCTGCCCTCCTTAGGACAGTGGCCTTTCAAAAACCACAGAAACGGTTAACCTGCTTTGTCCCCGTTGCTCTCGAAGCTTCCCAGAGAACCCTGTGCACACAGCTGCACTGCAGATAGCCCGACAGTGACATTAAAACGGAAAGTATCTCTGGAGAAGGGCTGTAATCCTAGGCTGAAAAAAAAACAAAATCAAATTTTCCCCTTTCTATCTGGTAGAACCCCTGAGAACACAGAGGACTCTTACATAACTTTCAGTATTTGTACAACTGGTCCCCAAATCACATCTCAATTCACTGTGCTTGTGACCTATGAGAAAATAAGAAGGTAGCTTGGGAATCTACTCTTCAGTGAAACAGAAGGTCACGCAAAAAAATGGATAATGTGAAAGGAGTAAATTTAAGTCTGTGAGGAGTAGCTCCTCTTTTCCATCCCAACAGCAGAAACGATGGAAATGTCCCTTGTGTAATGATTTCATTCAGAGCAGTTCATCCAGTATTATTGATATACACGTTGGTCCTGTCTAAATGCCTGCCTTCTCCCCATATTGAGAAAAATAATGTGAAAATCAATCAAATCCTTTTTCTAATAATCCAATTCAGTGAGGCTTTGTTCATCAGTCCATAGGTGCACTTTGATTTCCTCATTTCTTGTCTTCAGAAATAACTGTGTTTTTTTTTGAGCTGAGGTACATTTTAGAGCAATACTTAACACACACTACCTGGATATCTTATGTGTGTGTGAATTATAATTTACAGTAGCAAAAGCCATTGAGTTATTATTCTGTGGAAAAATATATCTTTCAAACTAGGCTTCCATATCCATTGGTCTAATTTATTAGATAAAGGTCTAACAACAAAAATCTGATGAAATTTGACTGACTAGACTTACTAGCTGTTATTGAGAACCAAAAGAGAGAGAGAGAGAATTAGTAATGTCTATTTCTACAGTCACATTTAAAAGTGACTCACTGTATTATTTTATACATCAATTCTGTATCCTATGAGGAAATCAAAGGTAAATAAAATATTTAGATAAGAAAATCTTTCCATTTAATATATTATGGGAGTCCTGCCTTTCCACTGAGTTAAGCTGTGTGTATTCTGATAGCAAACAGGGACAGGTCTTACTGACTTGAAAAGCTTCTATAAAAAAGGATTGGGAAAGTGGAGGACCTTCGTCAGGAGCTGTCCAACCACATGGGGTGTTAGGGAGACTGCGTGCTGATCCACCTGAGAGCCAAGGTTCTCCATTCTATAATCAAGTATTTGAGGATTCTTCCCTGAATGAAGTCTTTGAACACACTGCTTTTTGTCTTCACTCAAAACACAGATATTTACTCAGCCTTTATGTTGACTGGGTTATCCTTTCCATGGACTTATTACTTATCCCTAGAACTTAATGGGAAATAGCCTAAGAGTTTTGAAGTATGAACAACTTAGACTAAACTTTCTAATAGATTGATCATCAAGACTAAATCATGACAGTCATGTTCCAAAAATAGAAAGTTGAGATTTAGCATTCAGACTGGATACCATCATTGAAACTCTTATTCCCTTTTTCACACATGACAATTAGAATGGAACCCTCCTTGTACATGAGATAACCAACACTTGAGCTCTCTCAAAAACACTAACGTGGGATGCAATGGCGGATGCTCCTGGTAGTGCCAGATACTTAACCCTGCGCTCACGTCCTAAAGTTAGAGTAGGCTTAGTACACTTTGTTCTGATTCAGAGGCTCCAAGTCAGCAGAATACCGAAATCAGTTTGATTATATTCTTTGCAGCCAAAGATGGAGAAGTTCTAAAGAGTCAGCAAAAACAAGACCAGGAGCTGACTGTGGCACAGACCATGAACTCCTTATTGCCAAATACAGACTTAAATTGAAGAAAAAGTGGGGAAAACCACTAGGCCATTCAGGTATGACCTATATCAAATCCCTTATGACTATACAGTGGAAGTGGGAAATAGATTTAAGGGGTTAGATCTGATAGACAGAGTGCCCGATGAACTATAGACAGAGGTTCATGACATTGTACAGGACACAGGGATCAAGACCACCCCCAAGAAAAAGAAATGCAAAAAGACAAAATGGTTGTCTGAGGAGGGCTTACAAATAGCTGTGAAAAGAAGGGAAGTGAAAGGCAAAGGAGAAAAGGAAAGATATACCCATTTGAATGCAGAGTTCCAAAGAATAGCAAGGAGAGATAAGAAAGCCTTCCTCAGTGACCAATGCAAAGAAATAGAGGAAAACAGTATAATAGAAAAGACTAGAGATCTCTTCAAGAAAACTAGAGATACCAAGGGAACATTTCATGCCAAGTTGGACACAATAAAGGACAGAAACTGTATGGACCTAAGAGAAGCAGACGACATTAAGAAGAGGTGGCAAGAGTACAAGGAAGAACTATACAAAAATGATCTTCATGATCCAGGTAATCATGATGGTGTGATCACTCAACTAGACACAGACATCCTAGAATGTGAAGTGAAAATGGGCCTTAGGAAGCATCACTATGAGCAAAACTAGTGGAGGTGATGAAATTCCAGTTGAGCTATTTCAAATCCTGAAAGATGATGCTGTGAAAGTGCTGCACTCAATATACCAGCAAATTTGGAAAACTCAGCAATGGCCACAGGACTGGAAAAGATCAGTTTTCATTCCAATCCCAAGGAAAGGCAATGCCAAAGAATGCTCAGACTATCACATAATTGCACTCATCTCACACGCTAGCCAATTAATGCTCAAAATTCTCCAAACCAGGTCTTCAACAATACATTAACTGTGAACTTGTAGATGTTCAAGCTGGATTTAGAAAAGGCAGAGGAACCAGAGATCAAATTGCCAACATCCATTGGATCATCAAAATAAGCAAGAGAGTTCCAGAAAAGCATCTACTTCAGCTTTATTGACTATGCCAAAGTCTTTGACTGTGTGGAGCACAACAAACTCTGGAAAATTCTTAAAGAGATGGGAATACCAGACCACCTGATCTGCCTCTTGAGAAATCTGTATGCAGGTCAGGAAGCAACAGTTAGAACTGGACATGGAACAGCAGACTGGTTCCAAATCGGGAAAGGAGTACGTCAAGGCTGTATATTGTCACCCTGCTTATTTAACTTATATGCAGAGTACATCATGAGAAACACTGGGCTCGAAGAAGCACAAACTGGAACCAAGATTGCCAATAACCTCAGATATGCTGATGACACCACCCTTATGGCAGAAAGTGAAGAAGTGAAGAAGAACTAAAGAGCCTCTTGATGAAAGTGAAAGAGGAGAGTGAAAAAAGTTGGCTTAAAATTCAACAGTTGGAAACCTAAGTTTCTGGCATTTGGTTCCATCACTTCATGGCAAGTAGATGCGGAAACAGTGACAGACTTTATTTTGGGGGCTCCAAAATCACTGCAGATGGTGATTGCAGCCATGAAATTAAAAGACACTTGTTCCTTGGAAGGAAAGTTATGACCAACCTAGATAGCATATTAAAAAGCAGAGACATTACTTTGCCAACAAAGTCCATCTAGTCAAAGCTTTGGTTTTTCCAGTAGTCATGTATGGATGTGAGAGTTGGACTATGAAGAAAGCTGAGAGCTAAAGAATTGATGCTTTTGAACTGTGGTGTTGGAGAACACTCTTGAGAGTCCCTTGGACTGCAGACAGCTTACACACAAACTAAAAATTTAGTAGAAGCGATAATGAATCCCTCCTAATATTTGTTATATTTGATTGGTGCAAAATCTCTTTGCTGTTGTTCAGTCACGTCTGACTCTGCGACCCCATGGACTGCAACACACCAAGCTTCCCTGTTCTTTACTATCTCTTGGAGTTTGTTCAAACTCATGTCCGTTGAGTCGATGATGCCATTATTTCCACTCAAAAATGAAATGAAAAGAATAATTCTCAGATACAGTACTGAAGACCAGATTTTTCTTTATAAACATCCACAAACAATTTTTTTTCACCTAGACTTGCTCATAAATCCATATTGCATATAGGATTATCTTCCTAAGGATTTTACCGTGATAATTCAATCATAGCATGAGGACAAAGAGTACTATAGCACCATGTAATGAGTAGACCTCATTCTCATAAACAAATACATTCAAAATAAACATCAGTGGAAAGAGATTACCAAATATTGGGTAAAGCTCATGGTGAGGTCAAATGTGGTACACTTCCATCTCAACTGTGAAGACCTTTTAGGTATTATTGAATAAGGAGAAAATACTTTTTGAAAACTTAACTGGAGACTATTTTATTTGAAAACTCTCTGTTAGGCATTATGCCAATTGTTTTATGTGCATTAATTTACTTCTCCTATAATTTGTCACCCTAATATTCCCAATTTTAGTTGAGAAAACTGAGATAAGCAAACCAATTAAACAGAGAAGACACACAAATACTCGGAGACCACATATGTTATTAAACTTGACTATTATCCAGGCAGCTTGACATTACAAAGGGAACACATCAATTACTATTGCCAAACTGACCTCTAACAGTACCATCTCAGAATCTTTGAGCACAAATATAAGTAGCAAAGATTTCTTTGTCTAATGCTGCTATGGTCTGAATATTTGTGTCTCCCACAAACTTTACATGTTGAAACCAAATGTCCAGGGTGATGATACTAGGTGATGGTCAGGTCATGATGTCTTTTTTTTTTTTTTTTTGCCTTGTTCATTCCCTTTATTTATTTATTTATTTTTTCCATTTATTTTTATTAGTTGGAGGCTAATTACTTTACAACATTGCAGTGGTTTTTGTCATATGATGTCTTATTGAATGAGACTGATGTCCTTTTAAAAGAGTCCCCTTCTGCAATGTCAGAGACAGGAGAAATCTAAAACCTGGAAGAGGGCCCTCCCACAGCAGGCTGAGAGCCTGGTCTGATTTCTAGCCTCCAGAATGGTTAGAAATAAATATCTCTTGCTTTATAGCCCCTCAGTCTGTAGTATTTCTTTATAGCAGATTGAACAGACTAAGACAACTGTGATCTTCATTTCATGGTTTGTACTCAGTAGTTTTTTTTTTCACTCATTTGTAAAAAAAAAAAAAAAAAAAAAAATTATTGTTGTTTTTGTTCAGTCACTCAGTCCTGTCTGACTCTTTGCGACCCATAAACTGTAGCACGCCAGGCCTCCCTGTCCACCATCTCCCAGAGCCTGCTCATGTCCATTGAGTCGGTGATGCCATCCAACCATCTCAAACTCTGTCATTCCCTTTTCCTCCCACCTTCAATATTTCCCAGCATCATGGTCTTTTCTAACAAGTCAGTTCTTCACATCAAGTGGCCAAAGTGTTAGAGTTTCAATCCTTTAGTAGATGAATGGGATAAATAAACAGTGGTACAATCAGATGATGGAATGGTATTCAGTGCTAAAAAGAAATGCGCTATCAAGCCATGAAAAAACATGGGGAACATAACATATATTACTGAGTGAAAGAAGTGAAACTGTAAAGACTACATAATGTATGATTCCAACTATATGACATTCTGGAAAAAGCAAAACTATGGAAACAATACAAAGATCAAATTTACTAGTAATGGGAGTGGGATTGGAAAGAGACAAAAACAAGCAGAACACAGAAAATTTTAGGAGGGTAAAAGCATTTTGTTTGATACTATAATGATGGATATAATCATTATATATTTATCCAAACCCATAGAATCGACTATACCAATTGTGAGCCCTAATCACAATTGGAAGATTGTGATATGTCATGTATATATAAATGAACTTTGTGATATATCATATATATAAATGAACATTGGCAGATTATGATATATCAATGTAGATTCACCCTTGGAACAAATGACCATTCTGGTGAGTGATGTTAATAATGGGAAGGGTATAGTTGACTCATTGGAAAAGACCCTGATGCTGGGAGGGATTGGGGGAAGGAGGAGAAGGAGACGACAGAGGATGAGA
The DNA here is from genome assembly GCF_023699985.2 of Odocoileus virginianus. Classification (NCBI taxonomy): domain Eukaryota; kingdom Metazoa; phylum Chordata; class Mammalia; order Artiodactyla; family Cervidae; genus Odocoileus; species Odocoileus virginianus. Next base: position 62,750,124 of record NC_069684.1, read on the forward strand.
TGGCTGGATGGCATCACCGACTCGATGGACAGGAGTTTGGGTAAACTCCGGGAGTTGGTGATGGACAGGGAGGCCTGGCATGCTGCGATTCATGGGATCGCAAAGAATCGGACACGACTAAGTGACTGAACTGAACTGAACTGAATACATATATGGGGGGTAGATGGTTTATGGAAAACCTCTTTGCCTCCCTCTCAATTTTGTTGTAAGTCTAAACTCTCTCTAAAAAAAATAAAATCATAAAAAAAAAAATTCAATTACCATGACATTCTTAGAGAACACTTTTTCTGGTAATCTCAATTTCCTCTCCCATTCACTTTAAAAAATGTAATGAGAATTGGACCACAAAAGAAAAAATGTATATAAAAATCAAATGTTCGCTGATGATCAATCATATATGAATCTCTTAGCTATGAAGTAGTTGAAAAGTTTAGCATAATAAATAACCTAGCTCAATAATGATGGTAATAGGCACTGTGATAAATTATTGCTAGTCATAGGATAAAGTTCAAATATTTGAACAATTTAGCATTATTTTAACCTATATGCCATCAGTGACCTTATGGGAGTAGAAATTCAGAAGAAACTGTTATGACAGGGTGATAAAGAACACTCATTTGAAGTAGAAGCAGAGAACACTGTGTGAGTTATATAATTGACTTTAATATAATTGTATTGAATATACATTACACACATGGTCATAAAAATTGTCACAAATGATTAATGACTCTATAAATCATGGTATGAGTTTCAGATCATTTTATAAAGTCCATTAACCCACAAAGTATTTTAGTCATGATCTTTGTTCCTTTTTATGAATATCCAATGTCATATTCACTTTGAAAATGATAAACATTTGGACTCACAGATCGGGAAGGGCCCTCAGTAAGTTTCTTGTCTCTCCATCACTCACTGACTGACCAATTGTGTCAGTCATTCCAGAAACAGACACTTAGATCCTCTCTGGAGAAGGGATTCAAGCATTCTAAGTTCAGATTACTTATACTTAAAAAATTCAAAATGCCAATTTACCTATGAAACAAAGCAATAGTGTATAGCCCAGAATGGAAGTAAAATCAAAAATTGGAGTCAGGAAGATGTACTTAGGAAATTTTAAATTATTTCTTCCTCCTTCCTTCATTTTCAGTCTTTTAATCCATTTTTAGTTGAAGATTCAAATATTATTAGTTGAGTTGAGTTATTTATACATAGTTTTCTTCATTTATATTGCATAGGGATTAAAGCAGAAAGTGTTAATTTAGAATTGGAAAACATGAAAAATTATGCAAATTTTTCAATTTCAGAAGATTATAGATAAAAGAAGGCACCATAACTTGGAAAAACTGTCACAGAATGAATTAAGTTACTAATTCAAGCACAGACTATCCATTTACCCTTAGAAAAACAATAATCTTTAAAATATATGGAACAATTTCTCATCTGTCCCTTCAAAGCAGCAAAAAAATGAAAGGGTTATCTATTAATTTAAATGAAGTAACACTTTTTTTTTCCTCTGATTCATTGGAAATCACTTCCAAGTAGCTTCCAGTTCTAAAATTAATCCTAAATATGGAAATATATGCAATTCCAGAAATGATCAACATCAATAAAAGCAGAAATATCCAGCTTATTTGAGAATGTCTATATTTATGTACACTGTATTGGTGTGCTGCAGTTCATGGGATCACAATGTTAGACATAACTTAGCAACTGAATAACAAACAACAACAATAACCATGACCTACATAAAGAATAGATAAAATAGAAAATGATAATATTGCAGGGTATTAGACATTAAAACCATAAAATAGTAAAGAAAATGTTTACTAATAAAAATAAATGAAAAAGAAAAAATAAAATGTGGCCTTTCTAGCAGCTTTAACATACTTTCAAAAGCAAAAACAGTTATTCACGTGTTGGTTAGAATAACCATCATTATACTAAATGATTAATAGAAAACAATTTTTGTACAGGCCACTCTAGAGACTATCCTAGGGAGGAAAAAAAAAGAAAAACATACTGCAAAAGTAGTATTTCAACTGAGGTAGGAGTACTGCCAAATATATATGGCCGAAATATATAATGAGAAAAATTTGCCTATTTATCCACATGTAAAATTAACAACTATAAAAAATACTAGGGGGCACCTCACAGCAATGACTATAGAATGCTAATCTGATATAGGGCTCTAAGATGTTGGTTAAAAAATCATGAAACATTTTTTCCCTTTACATAATAAGGTATCTCTTTACATCTTTGATATCTCTGTACTATCATCTATGATCCCCAAATAACCTTTCACTATTTGAAAATCTTAGGTCACAGATGTTCTTATACTTAATAGCAAAGAACACAAATTACCTGCCATCTTTTATCTCAAACAAATGATAGGTTTGAAGCTGAAAATCTTAGCCAATCTCTCTTAATCTGGACATTTTTGTAAGTTGCTTCTTCTCCCTAGAAGGCCCCTGTTAATTTTTTTTTTCCTTTGTTCTTCCTGACAAACTTATCTTCATTGTTGAGAATTCAGTTTAGAGTTTCCTCTCCCTAGCAGCAATCTCTGAAATGCTAAAGACTAGGTTATTATTGTTCCTTGGTTAGCCTCAAACTTTGTGCAAACTGCCTTAGCACTTATGGCTTTTATCACACAGTATTATTAACTTGAATATCTTCCCCAGAAGAATGTAAATGGCCTGGGATAGAAACCATCTTATATTTTTATTGCTGTCTTCTTAGTAACAGGCACACAGAGGGCTTTTAGGTGGTTGGGATTGACACATATATCCTACTGATACTGAGTATAAAATAGATAATAATGAGAACCTATGGTATAGCACAGGGAACTCTACACAGTGCTAGACAGTGACCTAAGTGATTTTGTTCTTGGCTTAGTCGCTAGTCATGTCTGACTCTTTTGCAACCCCTGTGGACTGCAGCCCACCAGACTTCCCAGTCCATGGGATTCTCCAGGCAAGAATGCTGGAGTGGGTTGCCATTTCCTTCTCCAGGGACTCTTCCTGACCCAGGCATTGAACCCCCATCTCCAGCACTGGCAGGCAGATTCTTTACCACTAGAGCCACCTTGGAAGCCTCTTTAAAAGAAACTATACTCCAATAAAATTTTTTAAAAAACAGATAACAGATTTATTGAAGGATTTTTATAATTAATCAAGAATAGAAATAGCATATGGACAGCAGGAAAACACTTATTGTATGCAAGTCATACACACACACACACACACACACACACACACACACAAAGGCAGTAAAATTTATCAACATAATAATCCTTTATGGAACTGCTATGTGTCAAAGCTTTACAAACACTGTAGTTTTTAATTCTCACACCCATCATGAAAGTCAGAATATTATATCTGAGGAGACTGAGGCTTTGAGGTAGTAAACAACTTGTTCAGGATCTTGAATCTGGTTGCCTGATTCCCTCTTTAGTTATTGTTCTTTCCCTTTATATGTACTCCGTGGTGACTCAGACAGTAAAAGCACTTGCTAGCAATGTGGGAGACCCTGGCTCAATCTTTGGGTCGGGAAGATCCCCTGGGGAAAGAAATGGCCACCCACTCCAGTATTCTTTCCTGGAAAATCCCATGGAAGGAGGAGCCTGACAGTCCAGGGGTTTGGAAAGTCGGACAGGACTGAACGACTTCACTTTCACTTTCTTTCCCTTCTTATGTGCTCAGTACTTCCATTTGTTCACTTATTTAAAAATAAAGATGTAATATCCATATGGGTATACAACACATATTAAAATGATCAGTTTTCCCAGGCCACACAAGCATGGGAAGGGAAAATATGCAAACAAGGATGAAGAGATGGCATGTAGCAGAAATGGAGGCCAACACTGAAAGCATCTACACCATCATTCTGGAGGGGCTGGAATAAATGCTATATTTTCAAAAAATATGAAATGATATATAGCACAACAGCTTTCCCAAAATAGAGAAAAAAAATAATTTTCCAATTTGTATGGTTTTCTTAATTCATATATTAGCTAGAAATTCTTCCAGCTTCTTGAAAAACTTCTAATGAAGTCCAGGTTTAATTTCAGTGCTTTGAATAGCACAGGAGACTGCAGATAGAACAACATTAAAGCAGCATCTTCTTCACTGCATTAGCAAATATCTCTGTTAAAATGCAATTAGCAAAAAGAAGCAGCACTTTCCATTTAGTCAATTTCAGCCTGCGCTGAATTTTAAGGTGTTTGTGTGAGTGCATATGTGTGTGCACGTATGTGTGTGTCTAACCTTAAAATCAACCCCTAACAATAATGAGGGAACAAATCAAAGTGAACAAAATAGTTTTTAGAAGACAGAATACAGAAAATGTCTCCAGATAAGACTGGTTGATAATTTACCATTAATGATAAGAATAAAACATATTCATGCCTGCATCTCCTACTAGTCCATGGATTTCAGGAAAGAAAGAATCATGCCTGTCCCTCTTTCATTTCAAGTTATCAGGTTTTGGCATACAATAGGCACTGAGTATACATGTGCTGAAAAATAACTGTCAAATACTTACTTTTCCCTAAACTAGCAATTTCCAGAAACTGCTATAAAGAAGGGTGAATTTCTCATTCTACTTGACAATGCCAGAATGATTTTTCTTGTTTCTCCCTAGTGACCTTAGGATCATAAAAAGGTTCTGTTTACAACCCGTAAGGTGACCACCAAATGCCTGAAATAGAGCTTGCTTCATTTCTTTTCTTTTGCTTAGAGTTTCTCAGTTACAATTCCAGAACTACATTTCTGAGGAAAAATGTTCCTTTACTGTTTACACTATATGCACAAGTAGCTAGATCACAAACAAAGCAAAGAATGCGGTCATGAATTGAAGATTTTTCATGGACGCTAGCAATGCAACCACAAGAAGGAAGATGAGGTGAAACAATAATAATTTAATAAAAAAATGAAGTGGACCAAATTGGAAATTTAACCTAGGGAGCACATCCAGGGTATTACCACTGCCACTCTGCTTTTTACACAACTTTCAATAAAATTCAAATAGGGAAGACAAGCTTACTGTAAATTACAATAGGCAAAGAAAGGACAAGGAGCCATTCAGAAAAGACTAAACTCACAGAGGAAGGAAATGGCCTCTTGTTAGACCCAGAATTTAGGAAATGAAAGAAAATTCAGGCTGTTTCCTTTGAATTGCAACATTACTGCCTTAGTTCTTTTTGAACTCAAGACCTTATAAATGTTTAGGTCACATGCTTCCAGCTCTGTAGATTGAGAAGAGTGCTCTGTCTATGTGAGTACATGCAGTAAATACTATTTGATCCTTCTCAAAACATCCTCCTAGGAACTAGAAAAACTAGAGGGAAAGTCAGTCATCTTCAAAAAATTAAGCTCTGTGGTCAGAATCTTTAACATGAGATAAGCAAAACCTCTCTAGTCCTTAATTCCAGGCTCTCCGTGTCAATGACTGTATATCCAAAATTCTCCCGACACTTCCAGAATAGTTGCATGAGGAGTCCTGGACACTGCTTTTAGGAAATATGACATTATACTATTATTTATTTGTTAATTACTATTATATGGTAGGGGTTCCCTTGTGGCTCAACTGGTAAGAATCTGCCCACAATGTGGGAGACTGGGTTCGATCCCTGGGTTGAGAATATCCCCTGGAGAAGGGAAAGGCTACCCACTCCAGTATTCTGGCCTGGAGAATTCCTTGGACTGTATAGTCCAGGGGGTCACAAAGAGTCAGACACAACTGAGCGACTTTCACTTCACTTCATTACATGGTAAGGAACATGAAACAAATAATGAGGAATTTACAGATTCAGTCCATAAAATGCAATAGCTGAGCTTATGTATGTACAATTTTCCAAGTGAAATGCTAATAGTCCAGTGCAAGATTAATTATAAATTTACCACGTTAAGCTACCTACTAAGAGACAGGCTTGGTAGTTGAAGGATAACTCATTCCACAAAATGATAGCAATATTAGCCTAAGTTTTGAGCTGGATTAAATTTCTCCAATTTTCAAAAGTAAACCAAATAGGATTTTCCCTTATTCATCTCATGAGTCACTTTATTTCATAAGTTTTTAATTTATTAATTATAGAATAATTAGCACAGATTGCAGATGGGATAAGAGTAGGACGTGGGTCAGCTCAGAAGTGAGGAAGGAGAAACACTAGGAACGTGAAACCCACAGGATAGGAGAGTTAGAGAGAGAGGAAGGGTTAGACTTAAAGATATCAATCTATTTCTTCCCTGGTTGAGAATGTAATTCCTAATGGTGTCATTAAGAAGATACAGAGGCTACAGGCCCATGGGCTAATTCTATTTCTTACTAAGTTCATCATCATTAGAATACATAACAGTATGGTTCTGAAGAGCTGATGCTTTCAAATTTGGTGCTGGGGAAGGCTCTTGAGAGTTCCTTGGACAGCAAGTAGATCAAACTAATCAATCCTAAAGGAAATCAACCCTGAATATGCATTGGAAGGACTGATGCTGAAGATGAAGCTCCAATTCTTTGGCCACCTGATGTGAAGAGATGACTCACTGGAAAAGATCCTGATACTGGGAGAGATTGAGGGCAGGAGGAGAAGGGGGTGACTGAGGATGAGATGGTTGGATGGCATCACCGACTCAACGGACATGAGTTTGAGGAAGCTCTCAGAGACAGTGAAGGACAGGGGTGGACAGGCATGTTACAGTCTATGAGGTTACAATGAGTGGGACACATAAGCACAGCTTTTTTTTTTTTTTTTTTTAATATTTTGGTTTGCACTATAGCTCCAAAGCAGACAACTCATGCTATGTAAAGAATAAAACCTTTTTCTTATTTGGAAGAGAGAGGAACAGAGAGAGAGGTGAGAAAGAAAGTGTTTTAAATTTCTATTTCTCATCATATTTCAGATTTTTAGTCCAAGAGACTGGACACAAAAGGCAAAGCAATTTACTCTGGAAATACTGCAAATATATGACAAACCAGCATGATAGTTATTAACATTTTGCTTAAGATTCATAAATACTTAACATTTCTATAATACTTTAGCTTACAAATTGATATTATCAAGAGTTTATGAATATTCATAGATTCATAAAAAAGAAATACTGACAAAGTGGTATTTAGAAAAGAAGTAGCTTTATAATGTAAAATTTCTTTCTGACACATATTGAACACTTGTAAGATATGCTACTGTCTGCAAAAATATGCAATTTGAAAAAAAATATGCCCCTTGTCTTGTTGAAAATAATACAATCATTTCAGGCTTTTTAACCTGTTTGTTTCCAAAAAATGTCACAGAAATGTTTTCTATTAATTTCTAGCTAATTGCAGGCTATCATAGATTCATGTAGCTTGAGGAGTTTGAAGATGAATCAGGAGTTTCTTATGTATTCAGTCAGGTCAGTTGCTCACTCATGTCCAATTCTTCGTGACCCCATGGACTGAAGCACAACAGGCTTCACTGTCTATCACCAACTCCTGGCACTGGTTCAAACTCATGTCCCTCGAGTCAGTGATGCTATCTAACCTTATCATTCTCTGTCATCCCCTTCTCCTCCTGCCTTCAATCTTTCCCAGTTTCAGGTCTTTTCCAATGAGTTAGTTCTTCGCATCGGGTAGCCAAAGTATTGGAGTTTCAGCTTCAGCATCTGTCCTTCCAATGAATATTCATAACTGATTTCCTTTAGGACTGACTGGTTGGATCTCCTTTCAATCCAAGGGACTCTCAAGAGTCTTTTCCAACACCACAGTTCAAAAGCATCAATTCTTTGGTGCTCAGCTTTCTTTATGGTCCAACTCTCACATCCATACATGACTACTGGAAAAACAATAGCTTTGACTAGACAGACCTTTGCCAGCAAAGTAATGTCTCTGTTTTTCAATATGCTGTTTAGTTCATTCTTCCAATGAGCAAGCATCTTTTAATTTCATGACTACATTCACCATCTGCAGTGATTTTGGAGCTCAAGAAAATAAAGTCTCTTACTGTTTCCATTGTTTCCCCATCTACTTGCCATGAAGTGATGGGATTGGATGCCATGCCATGATCTTCATTTTTTGAATGTTGAGTTTAAGCCAAATTTTTCACTTTCCTCTTTCACCTTCATCAAGCCAGGCTTCACATATTTGGTTCACATACTATTGAAGCCTGGCTTGATGAAGGTGAAAGAGGCTAAAAACATCTTTCACCTTCATCAAGAGGCTCTTTAGTTCTTCTTCGCATTCTGCTATAAGGGTGGTATCATCTGTGTATCTTAGGTTATTGATACTACTCCTGACAATCTTGATTCCAGCTTGTGCTTCATCCAGCACAGCATTTCTCATGATGTACTCTGCATATAAGTTAAATAAGCAGGGTGACAATATACAGGCTTGACGTACTCCTTTTCCTATTTGGAACCAGTCTGTTGTTCCATGTCCAGTTCTAACTGTTGCTTCCTGACCTGCATACAGATTTCTCAGGAAGCAGGTCAGGTGGTTTGGTATTCCCATCTCTTTAAGAAATTTCCACAGTTTGTTGTGATCCACACAGTCAAAGGCTTTGGCATATTCAATAAAGCAGAAGTAGATATTCTTCTGGAACTCTCTTGCTTTTTTCTATGATTCAACAGATGTTGGTAATTTGATCTCTGGTTCCTCTGCCTTTTCTAAATCCAGCTTGAACATCTGGAATTTCTTGGGTCACATACTGTTGAAGCCTGGTTTGAAGAATTTTGAGCATTACTTTGCTAGCATTCGAGATGAATACAATTGTATGGTAGTTTCAACATTCTTTGGCTTTGCCTTTCTTTGGGATTGGGATGAAAACTTAGAAAAAATATTCTTTCAGATGTCACTTACTACACTGTTCTAACTTTCACCATTTCTCAGATGAACATATCAGTGTAAGTGTATTATTTGGCAAAAAATCAAAATTATATTTAATATGTTAATGCAATTGAAAGTTCTCTAGAGAGTAATTTGATTCTACTCTGAATCATCTTAATATAAAAGTTTTTGAACATTTTATATTTTTCATAGGAAAATTCCTTTCTTTTTATATGTTAAAAATAGATCTTTATTCTTTGCAATCAATCAAGAATATATGGTCTATAATAAAAATCATTGTACCTCGCTCCAAATTTCAGGGACGATTTATCAGACTAACTGAAAAAATTGAAACCAAATATGTATGTAGAACAAAGGTGTCTCAGAAAACAAAAAAAAAAATCAGACGATCAAAGCATTGACATAATATGGTTCATATATCATTTTGGCTAAAGAAAATTTGATTTAGACCTTCAAAAATATATTTAAACACCATTCTCAGGATTCAATAAACTTTATTCTGGATGATTCTAGTATACCAGGAAAAGCTTCAGAATTTGTGGAAGCATGTGCTCTGAGTATCAGATTTGGAAGAAAAAGTGGATACTAGAGGCTTATGGATGCTAAATATCCCACAATAGGAGGTATTTGTTTTTCAGTTGTTCAGTCATGTCTGACTCTTAGTAACCCCGTGGACTGAAGCCTGCCAGGCTCCTCTGTCTGTGGGATTTCCCAGGCAAGAATCCTAGAGTGGGTTACCATTTTCTTCTCCAAGGGATCTTCTGGCCCCAGGTATCAAATCCCTGTCTCCTGCATTGACAGGCAGATTCTTTACTGCTGAACCACCAGGGAAGCCCAATGAAAACGACAGTGTCTCAAAAAATATTATCTTGTAAACTATCCACACTATACTTTCTGAGAAAACAGTGATTGATCTGGGTATTACATACACTGGAAATGGTTAATTTCAATGGTTATATATAGTATTAATATATATTAATAAATATATGTAAGCTTTTATATATATATACATATACTTATATATGTATATATGCTTTTACTTTTTAAAAAAATCCCCTAAATCTACCCTTTTACTATTAAACGGAAAGATAGTCCAGACATTTTTTTAATCTCAAAATATGTTTCTATGCAATGTCTCAAAGCTTCTTAACCTAATTTATACTCTTTGCCCCACTTAACACACCACCCTTTTATCTTATTTATTTCAAAAATCTTTCTGTACCATCCAGCAACAAAACCCAGTCCTTCATTATGTTCATGCTAAGATATAAATATCATCATGGCATTCTGTCAAGGGTAATTACACTTGTAACAGATATTCTGATATCTTTCCTTCTCTCTCTTTCTATTGCAATTTGAAACTAGGAGCGCTAGAACTCTGCATATAGAACATTTTCTGGGACATCCAGGACTTAAAGCAGACACATGGATGGCTGTTACTCAAGAAAGATGCATTAAAAAAGAAAAAAACCTTCATTTACTAAACATTTTAACTGAAATGACATACTCAGGCTCTCACCAGAGAACATGCTTTGTTTACAATTTATTCCACATTTTACTTATTGCTGGACTTTTTATAATAAGGTTCATTGCTTATAAGGCTAGGAAAGAAATAGAGAAATATAAGAATGAAAATTGTCTCTAATTAGTAATACAAAATTCACAAAGTGAAGAGGCAAAAGGTGACTATATTTTAGTATTCTCTGGCACAGTGTAAAACATGGCCATGATAACATGGTAAGCCAAAACTTCATCACTAATGCCGGCTAATTAGAGACTAAGTAAAACTACAGTTTTTGAAAGTGAGATGATGCTGGAAGTGGGACAGCAGCATCACTTCACATTAAATGATACAATTTGGTTTGATTAAAACTTGACTATTTCTGGTATGGAGAATGAACACAGAGACTTTGGCATGATTAAACTCTGGTTTTAAGCAGCTATAACTGAACATGAATATTATGAAAATACTGCAAAGGAAATTTGGTGTCAGAAATGTTCTGTTCTTCTTGTTTGATGCTTATGTCCTTATATGCATGTGTTTGGCTGCATATAATTCATTTTCCTCTCTTTAGAAATAAAATGAATTCCAAGCCACCAATCACTTAATCATTCTATTCAGAAACTTCAACTTTTTCTCAGTGCCTCATCATGTCTAATTTGTTCCCATAATCTCTTTATTCCATCCCATATGACTGTCTCTCAAATTTGTTCCCATTTCTCCAACACCATTGATAGTACCTTAGCTTCACGTGGTCGAATCTCTCAACCTAAATATCGTCTAAACAATCTTGTCTTCTATGTACTTATGAGTGTACCTTATTGCTTAGTTGTGTCTTCTAGAACACAAATCTACCCACATCACTCCTTCCTTCAATGGCTCCTCACTGCCTTCAACACAAATCCAGATTTCTTAACATACAGATCCTGCCTCACTTCTATAGAGGACCTTTAATAACATTAATATTTGATTATTACAACTGGAAGGAGGTGCCCCTGGCTTCCATGGGTAGAGACCAGAGATTCTGCTAATCATCCTCAAATTCACAGTCAGCCTCACAACACAGAATTATTCAGCCCAAAATGTCACAGTGAGGAGGCTAAGAAAGCATTTATTTCCACAAACAAAAACCTTTTCTACTATTTTGCTGAACCACTTGAAATGTTAACCGAAATGATGTATCCTTCGTGAGGGACACACACCAGGATTTTTTTGTTCAATTCTATCTTTAGAATTAAGGTTTAGCAGAGTTAATTTATGTTTGAGAAGAAAAGTTCCTGGAACTTGGGAGGGCCAGTATATAAGTATTTCTTAAATGAATGAATGCTGAATACCTATACATCCTCTTCTGTAATTTGGCTTTAATAAAAGAGAGAAAATCTAGTATCTTATTTTTTTAATTGAAGTATAGCTGATTTATGATGCTGTGTTAGTTTCAAGTGTAGAGCAAAGTGATATAGACAGAGATATGTATAGATATATATCTATTCTTTTTCAGATTCTTTTCCCTTATAGGCTATGATAAAATATTGAACATATTGAGGTCCCTGTTGGTTATTTACTTTATATAGTAGTAGTGTGTATATGTTAATCCGAAATTTTTAACTTATCCTCCGCCACCATCTTTTTTCCTTTGGTAACTGTAAGTTTGGTTTCTATGTCTGTGGGTCTTATTTCTGTTTTGTACACAAGTTCACTTGTATTATTTGTTTCAGATTCCACATATAAGTAATATCATATACCGTTTTTCCAGTACTGTCTTTTCAGGTCTGTGGCCTGATAAAGAGTTCAAGGTTTATCAGATTTTAAATAATAGTTCTTTCATTCAGGCTGAAGGTATTTGAAAGGACAACAGCAGATCCCAAGTGTATTAGTTTCCTATAAAAAATTCTGTAACAAATTCCCAGAAACCTAGTGGCTTAAAACAACACAAATGTATTATCTTAATATTCGGGAGGTCAAAAGTTTAAAATAGTTTAGCATGGTTGTATTCTTTCCGGGGGCTCACTGTGGACAATATTTTAAATTCCTTGCCATTTCCAGCTTCTAGAGGCTTACTGCATCCCTTTTCATGGCCCCTTTTTCTGTCCTCAAATCCATGAATGTAAGCATCTTCAAATGTCAATGCCTCTCCTACCTCTAATGCTGTGGTCACATCTTGTTCTCTGAATCTGACCATCTTGCCTTTCACATAAAGATACTTGTAATTAGATTGGGTCCATTTAGATCATCCAGGAAACTCTCCTCATTACAATGTCCTTAATGATCGCATCTGCAATATCCCTCTTGACATTTGATGCTGGTTCTATCTCCGGGTCAGGAAGACCCCCAGGAGAAGAAAAGGCAACCCACTCCAGTATTCTTGCCTGGAAAATGCCATGGACAGAGGAACCGGGCAGGCTACAGTCCACGGGATCACAAAGGACCGGATATGACTCAGCAACTGAGCACGCATGTATGTATTTCCAGATTTAGGGGATTAAGGAATTGGGGTGGAGCCATTATCCTGACTACCACATCAAATAATAATGAATGGAAAGTGATTACTCAGTCACTTATTCATTCATTTAATAAATATGCAGTTCACTCCAGGAACTGCACTAGGAAAGATACCCTTAAGGCATTGGTAGGAGAAGGTCAACCCAGTAGGTTAACAGTTACCTTACAGAATGATAGAGTGACAAATGTTTTCCCAGAGGAAAGGAGAGGGCTGTGGGAATGGTCAGCATCACTTCTAGTGTTTACAGGGACTCTCCCTCATTTCCTTCTCTTCCCTCCCCACTTTTTTAGCCCAAGGATCATAATTTACTTTATCAAACTCATATTGTATATTTAAATGGTTAGTACTGATCATTAAGATCGCTCTAAGTTTTGTGGAACAATAAATTAGTGGCAAAAAAAAAAGGGTCCTGCATGGGCTTTTTAAAGACATTTTGAAACTGGCCTCACAGAGTCAACAATTTAATCTAAATTTTTATCTGATGGATGTCTGTGTTTAAAAAGGTTATATTTTTAAATACATGAGGTTTTTAAACAAATTTCCAGAAGAACTTGACTGTAGAATCATTTCACTAACATTTCACTTCAACTCTCTATGCTTAATAGAGAATTGGGGTCTTTTAGTTTCAAATTTCCACAGTTGTGATGCTGAATCTGTATTCAGTGTAGCAACTTCTAAGGATATCTTTTAAGAGCTCTTTGTTTAGTAAAGAATTTAACCTTGTCCCAAAAGAGGTCTAGTTCCCTTAGTTCCTGGGAGGTTATCTTTGCTTTCCTTGGGTCAGCCAGATATTCACATTGTGATTCAGAGTGAAGACAGGTCACTTTAAAAAATCAAAACAATCACAATGTGATTTAGGGTAGAAGCTTTTGGTCATGCAGTATAAGTACACATGGAGATTGAGAACAATGTGAGCAAGCAAACAATCATGTCTACATGACAGGCACCAATAAAAACTCCCAACACACGTTTGTGTGATCTTGGCAACTTTTGTTGTGTCATTAAATTGTGTCTGATCCTTTGCAAACCCATGGACTGCAGCATGCCAGGCTCCTCTGTCCTCCACTATCTCCCAGAGTTTACTCAAATTCATGTCCATTGAGTCGGTGATGCTATCTAACGATCTCAACCTCTTCTGTCCCCTTCTCCTCCTGCCCTCAGTCTTTCCCAGCCTCAGGGTCTTCTCCAATGAGTCAGCTCTTTGCATCAGGTGGTCAAAGTATTGGAGCTACTGCTTCACCATCAGTCCTTCCAATGAATATTCAGGGTTGATTTCCTTTAGGATGGACTGGTTTGACCTTGCATGCCAAGGGACTCTCAAGAGTTTTCTCCTGCACCACAGTTTGAAAGTGCCAATTCTTTGGTGCTCAGCCTTCTTTGTGATCCAACTTTCACATTCATGAATGACTACTGGAAAAATATACCTCTGACTATATGACCTTTGTCGGCAAAGTGAAGTCTCTGCTTTTTTTTAATACCCTGTCTATACCTCATGAGTATTACTGCATGTGGTGAAGGTGGGACAACAGCATAAGCCAACTCTATAAGGAGAAGACAAGGGATGTTCCATGTGTGACACATCCTCAGACTTCACACTTCACCCTATGCAGTTCTCTTATGACATATTTTAATGTGTTCTTTTTTTTCCCTTTAATTAGGCTTAAGTGAGTAAAATAGCTTTTCGTGAATGAGTTTTCTCCCCCGCATCCCAAACCACACACGCACACGAGATTAAGCCTTGGAGAACAGAGTATCTGTCTTTTTGGCTTACCACTTTAAACTTACTGTCTGGTACAATATGATCTATATGGCATTTGACAAATATTTGCTAAATTGATAAATGATGGTTTATGCTTAGTAGTTTTTATTTTGATCTGAAAATAAAGCAAGATGCTGTGCATGTTTGTTCACATTATAAAAATTCCTATTATCTAGAAAATACAAGTATACACACACATATATAATTGCACACTTACACACACTTAACCTTGGGAAAAATAAGTAAATTTGCATATAATAACTTTTTATTTCTGTTCTTACTTCAGGTCCTGCTAACATAATTTAAGTAAGAGATTCACCTTAAAGTCAAAAGATAGTGGTTTAAATAAATCTATGGGTCCCACAGCAATAATAATAATAATAATAAATAACTTCTTTAGTTGGGAGAAAGAAAATATATATACAAGTGATACAATCCACAACTAAAAAATAAACAATTTCAGGACTGCAGTAATTTGTTCTTACTAAGTGAACTGTTTCTCTAGCTATTTCTTCTAGAGCTGCAGGCTTTCAAAGGATTTCTCACCTGCAGATGTGTATAGAAGTCTATCATAATATATTTATGCTCTATAAAATCTGTATAAATCATGAGTAAGAGAAATAGTCAAAAAACTTAAAAAGCAATCATTTTGGGCCTTTTCATAAAACTGGAAAAATATCATAACCACACAGGTAGAAAAGTATTCTGAAAGGAGAAAAGTGCTTGTACTAAGACATAGTACAGGAAACAGTTGAATTACTTCCATTTCAAAATGTAGATTTTTATAATTCCTTTGATAGTTTTAGTCTTGCTTTAAAATTCATGTAAGATATTTACTATTTATGATTATACACGAATATATGGCAGTATGTGTATCTTTGTGTTACTAAAAGTATTTTCATGTTTTACATTTCTCCCATTGAGTTTCAGCCAAAACATTTTTCACTGTTTACAATCTTCCAATAATCTGGTAGTTTCCAATAATAAAAAGATGAATAAAATATAGGCCCTCTCCTCAAAGATCACAGTATGTATGTGAGAGGGTAGGGAGGATTAGATAGGAAAATAAATGATGCAACAAAATATATCATTTCTTTAGATCAATTTTAACTTATTCCATCATGATTATTATACACTATTATTATTTTCTGGCATATAATTTCAAAGGGATACATTATTTTCCTTTGCAAATATACAATTAGTATGACCAGTCCCATAATAGAACACTTATTTCTTTGTACACTACTCTATAATGTTTCAATTAAATAAATATACTTATCTCAGTATCTCTCTAGACCTCTGTAGTTAGAGCAGGTTAGGCAATATCAACTTTATTTGTACTCAAAAACTAGGTAATGAAGTGATATAATCAAGGTTAAAGTTGGTGAATTAAATTACTTAGAAGGGCATTTAAAACAATATTAGAGCATAAAGACTAGAGAAAAGGTGAATATGACAAAAAAAAAATAATAACATTAAGATAGACCAATAAGAAGTGGTAAGTGATTGTATCATAGAGATTAGAGAAATAATAGAGATAGAAATAATAGAGATAATAATAGAGATAGAAATAATAATCATAGAGAAGGGAAAGACATCAAGTATGATGAGCTTTGACCTGCAAGGCTAGGTCACTTGCAAATAATTTTGGGAGGCTACTATGTGTCAAAGGCTACTAAGTATCAACATGACAAAGAGAAAGAAATCACCATCCCTACTTGTTATGGACCAAATATTTGTGTCCACCAAATTTATGTGTTGAAGCCCTAAGCTCAATGTGACTTGAAGATAGGGTCTTTGTGGAAGTAATTAGGATTAGATGAGGTCATGAGGGTGGGGCCCTCTTAATGGCATTAGTGTCCTTGTAGGAAGAGGCAGCAGAGAGCTTGCTCCCTCTTCTTTCCAGAACAAAGTAGTCATGTGAGCACACAGCAAGACAGTGGGATCCTACCAGCTAGGAAGAGAGATTTCATCAGAAACTATCCATCCTGGTACCCAGATACCAGATTTCCAGCTTTCTGAACTGTGAAAATATAAACTTAAACTACCCAGTTTGTGGTATTTTGTTACCAAGGCATGAGCTAATACTCTACTCTTGGGATTTAAAGTAGTAAACAGAGACTTCATTTAATAAAATTCTTGCCAGTAGTAGTATAATATAGCAGCATATCAGAGGGAGAACTCGCAAGTCCTGATGATTCAGGGAAATCTTATTTTCTGAAAGATATTATGCTTAAACAAACAAAAGATGAGTAAGAAGTAACCATAATTAATGCCAAAAATTGTGAATGGATTTCTCATTAGAAGAAATAGCATTAGTTGAAACATGAATATTTACAGAAAATCTTAACTAGTTGGTTCTCGTCAATAGCAGAATTCTGAGAAAGACTCTAAGATTTCCTCTTCTTTCTCTTGATACCAGGAAGAACTGTGAACATGATGGAATAGCTCTGCTTTGATTAAGTTATTAATCTGTCAACTTTGAGTTCAGCAAAAGGGAAAGGATTTGAGTATACTTGAGTTAACCATGAAAACTCTTATCAGGATTTGGAGTTTTCATGAAGAAAGAGATATTGAGGTGTGAGGGGGCATGTGGACAAGGCACATGATGGAGAATTATGGAGGAGGACCCGAAGTTGCTGAGAGGAGCTGTGGGCCAACAGCCAGCAAAGAATAAAGACCTCAGTCCTACAACCACAGAAATCTGAATACTATCAGCAACACTCTGAGTTTGAAACATGACCCTGAACTCCAGAAAGAGAATGCATAGCCCAATCAATGCCTTGATTTTGGTCTCAAAGTAAACTGATCAGAGAGACTCCCAAGTCCTGAACCCTGACCCACAGAAATGGTAAGTTGGAGTTGTCATGAATGAGTAACTTTGTGCTACCTACTTAGGCAGAAATATTGGGTCAGCCAAAACATCCATTCAGGGTTTTTCTGTAACATCTTATAGAAAAACCTGAATGAATATGTTGGCCAACCCAATAGAAACCCAATATATTATTTTGTTGTTCAATTGTTAAGGCATAACTGACTCTTTGTGATTCCGTGGACTGTAGCCTTCCAGGATCCTCTGTCCTCCACCGTCTCCCGGCATTTGCTCAGATTCATGCCCATTGAACAGCTGATGCTATCTGACCATCTCATCCTCTGCCACTCCCTTCTCCTTTTGCCTTCAATCGGTCCCAGCATCAGAGTCTCTTCTAATGAGTCTGCTCTTCGCATCAGGTGGCCAAACTTTTGAAGCTTCAGCTTCAGTCCTTCAGGCAGCATCAGTCCTTCCGGCAGCATCAGTCCTTCCAATGAAAGAGACCTTAATATATGAAACTTGAAGAGGCAAGATAGAGGAGGTTGGGCTTCATGATGTGGATTGTGAAGACCCTCTGAGTGAGTGTAGCAGGGACACATGTCAGATTTCCTCGTGCAAGGCTGTAGTATAGAGGGTAAATAAGAGTGCATTACTGCTGATCTTATACAATACTATAGTGATCCTCTGGCAAATAGAAAAGGAGAGCTTGTCTAGAGCAGCAGCAGCAAGAATGGAGTAAAGTGAATTTATTAAAAGAGATTAAGAGGTAAAAGGACAAACATGGAGATGTTTGCATGTGGAGAATGAAGGAAGAAAATAGTTTGGAATGACTCCCAAATCTCTACCATGAATGTCCAAGTGAATAGTGGGCTACAGTCTAATGTGGGAATACAATGGAAGGTGGCAGATGGGAAGAAATAATGAATTAAATTTTGGAAATACAGTGTTTGGGTGTCTATATAGAACAGAATGTGAAGGAAAAATGATGTCCCAAATCTGTTGCATGTTTTTGTCTGAAATAGTCACACTCCCTTCTTGGAAGAAATTAGCATTTCTGATAAAATGTTCAATCAGATAAACTTAATGGTATTCAGATTAATTCTGGGAAATGAATCCCCCTCCCACTCAGCTGTCAATAAAAAGTCTAATAATCAGATTTTTTTTTCTTTTTTAAGTTTGCAAGGATTCCTATCTCTCTTTTTTCCTTATAGATGTCTCTAACAAGCATCCGAACTGATCTCATTCAGAAATCTGCCTTTGTATTAACTTCAAAATAATGCTTGAATGTGCATTCACATATCAATGCTCTGAACATTTAATTTTAGAAAATATAAATGAATCTGTCTGGTAAGAAGTTAGTTATATCAGTCTTCATATCACTGTACAGATCAGACTATGAGAAGGAGATAGTGGAGCCCAAGGAGGAGACAGAAGTGTGAAAATCAAAAAGCTAAGAACTAGGAGAACAGAGAATAGCCTTACTCTGTAAAAATATGGATCAAAATGTGACTATTATGCTTTGTGACAGTTGTAATGGTTAATTCTAAAATGTACTAAATATATATTATAATACTTGCAAAACTGCCTTTGCAAATATCTTTTATAGTAAAGCTTAAAAATTTAAATTTCACTACCAACACACTGAATTTGAGAAATGAATTGAAAAGAGAGTGAAAGGAAGAAATGACTGAGTGATAAAGAGACTGTCTACACCATTAATTTTCCTGCAGATGGAATTGCTCTAAAAGAGTGGACTGAAGAGTCCATAGACTGATAAGAATCAAATTTGGCCTGCAGTCATTTGGCCAGCTGTACATTCACCTCTATTACAGTCACAGGTGACATGGGAGAATGGCTTATTTACTTCATCAAAATCACAGCTGTCCCATGAGACATTAAATCACTAAAAGATCCTAATTTAAAATCCAGCCATCTCTGATTGTGTTAGTTATCAACTCAGTGGATATTAATTTATTTAAAAGTCAAGCAAACCAGACTTCTGCCTGATTCCTGAGAATGAAATTAGCCTCACAACAGAAGCCAAGGCTGCCTCCCCCTCCAAAAAAATCAGAGGTGACTGCTCAGTATGAGGTGTTGGTGACTGTCTGAAAAAGGCTTTGTGCTCATCCATCCATTCATTCATTCACACATCCACTCATGTACATATTACTTCCATTACCTTCTCTGTTTTCACTTTGCAAGGTGCTAAGGATGCAATGATGAACTAACTAGACAGAATCCCTGCTCTTGTGTTAGCCTTAGGGGAGATGAGTGTTAAACAAATATTATAAAGTCAATATTTTGAGGGACGAGGGAAAAATTAGGAGCTTGGGATTAATGTACACATGCTATTCTATACAAAATAGATAACTAACAAGGACCTACTGTATAGCACAGGGAACTCTACTCAATAAACTGTAGTAATCTAGATGGTTAAAGAATATGAAAAAGAAAGACTATAAATATATATACATATATACACACACACATATATATAAAACTGAATCACTTTGCTGTATATTTGAAACTAACATAACATTGTAAAATAACTAGACTCAAATAAAAAATTTAAAAATCAAATTAAATTAATATTTTTAGTAAAATATTAAAACCACAAAGAGAACTATCAGAGAAAGAGAGAGAATATATGAGAAAAAAAAAAGTGAAAGTGTTAGTTGCTCAGTTGTGTCTGACTCTTTGTGACCCCACGGACTGTAGGCCCCCAGGCTCATCTGTCCATGGAATTCTCCAGGCAAGAATACTGGAGTGGGTAATTGTTCCCTTCTCCAGGGATCAAACCTGGGTCTCCTGCATTACAGGCATATTCTTTATTGTCTGATCCACCAGGGAAGCCTAGTGTCAAATTTTAAAAGGTGAAGGAAAACGTCTTTGAAAAAATTTAAGTTGACTTGTGAAGAACAGAAGGAAAATAACTAGAAAAAAGGGATAGAGGCTTTCCAACAAATGAGGCATGAAAGATCATAGGCAGTATATCTTTCAACACCTACATACAAAGCTCATCTAGAGAAGCTGTAAGATGAGAAAGGAGGAGATAGAAGTGGACATTTTCTGGTGGTTGATGCTTTGTCCCAGGTCTCAAATGATCACTAGGATAAGTCTAGTTAAGATTTATCACTATACAAAGACATGATGTAATAGCTGACAATACTCCCCACACTGTGCGCTTCATAACTGTGACACATTTATTTTGTAACTGGGAGTTTTTACCTCTCCATCTCTCTCATCTATTTCTCTCATCAACCCACTACTCTTTTCTCTCACAGCCACTTGTTTGTCCTCTGTATCTATGGTTCTTTCTGTTCTGTTGTGTTTCTTAATTTGTTTTATGATTCCACACATAAGTGAAATCATACAATATTTGTCAGTCTCTGTCTGACTTATTTCAATTAGCATAATATTCTCCAGGTCCATCCAAGTATGTGCTGTGGCTTCAAAAGCCATTTGGATTTACAATTAGTTTGCTTGAAAAATGTTGAGTCCAAGTCAAGCTTTACATGAACTATGAAATTACTGAATAGAATATTTGTAAATTTTAGGTCTGAATTTCAATGTAATGCTTCAGATTATTAAAGATGTTACATTTTATGGCAATGTTTGAACTAATAATTGTCACTTATCATCACAAAAAAGGACCTGAGTAGACATACATTTGTACCTTTGTGAATAATCTGAATTAGAAATATTTTAAACTCATGCTAGATATTGTTCTCAAGGGTTGGTTGGCTTAATTCATTTCCAGGGCCATATTCCTCACCCAGCCAACATGCACAACATCCCCTTGACTGTCTTAGTGAAGAGAACAGAGAAATTTAAAAGCAAGGAGGATAGGAAAAAGGAAGACGCTGCAAGAATGATTCCAAGCCATTCCCATACCCTTAACATTTTCACAAGTCAAAATAATTAATATCCTCATGCACATACACATTGCTTTCCTATGCTAATTATTTGAAAATATCTAAATTAGATAAATCATCAGCTAATAAAAACAATCAATAAAAATAACAATCAATAAAAAAGAGAAAAGGCAGGAAAGAAATAGCCTTAGGCACAGATATATATGTGTGTGTTCACATGTGCAAAGTAGCTTCAGTCCATGTACGATTCTTTGCGTCTCTATGGACTGTAGCCCTCCATGCTCCTCTGTCCACATAATTCTATGCAAATAAATTTGAAATCCTACATAAAATTGATACTTTTTTTAGAAAAATGATATTTTCTAGAACTTCACCAAAACCAATCCTACAAGCTAATAGAATTCTAAACAAGGTATAGAGACAGCAGAAACATTTTAGAGGGAAAATAAAAAAAAAACTCAGAAAAAACACCCAGTACTGGATTCAGATGGTATTACCATCAGATACAAATCTCTCAGCATTTCCATTTTTAGGAAGCGATCACAACACAATGTTATATTTAGGCTTATGGGGAAAATAGATTGGAGGATGCTTCAAGGTAATGTATGGGGCAGGCCTGCCAGATGCAGGGCAGAACCCTAAGAGGTGAGACCTCTGCACCCGGGCACAGACCTGGATCAACCACCTTTCACAGCTACACTGACCTTGACAGCAACAATCAAGCCCTGAGGATCAGGCATCAGGACCCAGCTCCTGAGTGCTTCTGGAGGGCCACGTGGCCTCAGACATGGCCACTTTGGAATAAAGATCATGCACGCCTGGTATTCCATGCCAGGGGCCTGCAGTGACTCCTCTACTGTCCCCCACTGCCCCCAAGACCTTGCCAAGACTGGGCACATGGTGGTGCTCTGATCACTGCTGGTCCTAACAGGTCTATGACTAGAGGTGTTTGGTTTCAGACGCACTGAGGGGAGAAGTGAATGACTTCCATCCTGGGAGGCTAAAGAGAGGAAACTCCAGGAGTCCAGACCTTGCAGGGATTCATATGCCACTCAGCCTGGTGTCTTGCACTCTGCCTGCCCAGCTTCTGTAGCATCTGACCAGGTTCAAGGGGATGGCCATTTCCACCAAGGCAGACTGCATCCTGCAGTGACCCTCCAAGTCTGCCCCCAGGGAGCTCAAGCCCTGACATAATACACATCCACTGGCTGGTTAGAGACAGAAAGCGAAGCTGTGTGATGCTCAAGCCCCATATCATTCCGGTAGGGTTCTGTCTGACACAGGATCAAGTCCCATACCAGCTGGAAGGCAAGCAAGAAAGTGCCCCTGGAACAAAGGGTGAATGCAGGCTTCTGTGTCGATGAACTTATCCTTCAGCTGCTGTTATTTAGTGTTGCTCCAGATGCACAGAAAGAGTACACGTGAACCAATGTGGCTACTGCATTATACTGTCACAATCTCCTCAGGTACTCATTGTTTATGGGGTAATTTCAGTTTCTAAAACATGAATTACACTAAAACAGACTGTTGGAAAGAGCCGGTAATTCTACATGCCATTTAAACTACTCCAGAGCATTAATTTCCATCCTAACAATTTTTTGATGAACCAAATATAAATCAATAGAATAAAACAACAAATACCACACAAATAGTTCACAGACCAATCTCTATATAATTAAAACTCTAAACAAAATATTAGAAAATAAATCAGAGGACCTCATTTAAAGAATATTGCAAGTAAGAGAGATATTCTAAGAAGCCAGGAAGGTACACAGATTATTCAGTTCAGTACAGTTCAGTCATTCAGTCGTGTTCAACTCTTTGTCCAACTCTCACACACATAGAGTGACCTTTGATGTTACCAATCACCAAAAGATTACAACTGACTGAAGCCCTCAGATGATTGCTAGCATTTTTAGAAAAAAGTACTTTTTAATTAAGGTATGTATATTGTTGACATAATGCTAATGTACAATTCATGCTGTAAATATAACTTTTATATATGCACTAGAAAACCAAAAAAGTCAAATGATTGGCATTATTGTGGTATTTGATTTATTGCAATGGTCTGGAACCACACTCACACTATTGCCATAGTATTTTTCTGCTTGCTAAGAGGCTGTGGTGACTTTTTAGAACATTATTATCATGAAGAATGAGAACCAAGTGTATATAAAATATATCCATAGTATACATAATACATATATAGGTGAAAATATGTATATGAAAGAAGTGTGCTACTTGCTCAGTTGTGTCCAACTCTTTGGGACCCATGGACACTCAGGCTCCTCTGCCCATGTGATTCTCCAGGCAAGAATACCGGAGTGGGTTATCATTTCCTTTTGGAGCAGGTTGCCAGGGGATCTTCCTGACCCAGGGATCAAACCCGGGTCTCCTGCACTGCAGGCAGATTCTTTCCATCTGAGCCCCAGGGAAACCCATGTGAATACATATGCACCCCTATATATGCGTGCATCCTGTGTATATGTGTATGTATCACATATGTGTGAAAAGTAAGAATGGTATACAGGGGTGGTACTGAAGGCTTCATTGCCAAGTTAAGCACAAGGAAATCCCATAATCAGCTTTAGATGCTCTCACCAATGTAATTAGTTAAAACAGAAAAATTAGAAGCATAAATACTGAAAAGGAGGGAACACTAAAATATTAATATTTGCAGATGATATGATTTAAACCTGAAATTCCACCAGACTCAACTGGAAAACTTCTACAAACAATAAATAATTCATTCAGGTAGTGAAGCGTGAAATTAAAACACAGAAATCAATAGCCTTCATGTATACACGTAATGACCAATTGAAGATATAAGGTAAAAGAAGACCTTATTTATATTAACAGCCAAAGGAAAATTAAAAGCATGTGGGGAAAAAATCAATGAAAAATGGGAAAATCTACTTGAATAAAAATTTTAAGCATTCTTAACAATCACAAAAGTAGAATGAAACAAGGGGAATTGTATACCATATGAAGACTCAGCCTCATAAAGAGTTCACGTGCAGGGCATATGGAAAAATAAATAGGCATAAATGTCCAGAAAAATGTTGGCCAAAAGAGTGACATGGGGAGATTAGCACTACCAGAAAACAAACATAAAATTAAAAACTGAGTTATTGATTTCTGTATTAACAGACAAACAAAATAAGCTGATTTTTCAGATAATAAACTCATATACATATAGAAGTTTACTATACCATTTATAATACTATAGCACTTCAGTTAAAATAGGTAGGATTGAAATTTTAAACCAAGGTGTTGTGATAAATTTGTGAAATAATGGAGTTGAATTGATACCTCATCACACACCAAAATGAGTCAAAACTGATTAAAGATATACACATATATAGATTCATACAATTTTCATATTTACCTCCAACAATGGTGTGGAAGGTATGGCTAATTAATCTATAACCATAGACTGGAAAAGGCTATTCTAGCTGTTTCAAAATCTAGAAGTTATAAAAGAAACTTTTAATTCTACTTTATATTAATACAAATAAGATTCTTTGCCTAGACACCCCACATCACCACGTGTTCATTCTCTCAGCTGTGTCTATCTTTTTGTTACCCCATGGGCTGTGGCCCACCAGGCTCCTCTGTCCACAGACTCTTCCACCATAATCAAAGACAGAAAGTATAACAAATGATGAAAATATCAGAATTCATAGTACAGATGAAAAGTCTAACATACCTAACTTGTAAAAAGCTCTCTATATTAATAAGAAAAAGATCAGTTCAATAGAAAATGGGTAAAACAAATGAATAGGTAATTATAAATGCTAAGTAATAAGTTCACCACATCATATAGCTGGATTCCTAAAAATGGTCTTTGTTGCAAATCTAATTACATTTGTTCATATGCATGTATGGAAAATCCACTTTGAAAAGACTTTCAAATTTCATTTCCACAATGGTAAGAAAATAATTTCAAAACAACACTCTGAAATGGCTGGTGTCTAAAAAGATTGCCCTTTAAAAATATAGACTAAACAAAATGCTAGTGATTTTGTTTTTATATTTAAACTAATGAGAATTTTTAATTCCTCTTCATGACATTCTTAATTTTAAATAAAATATACTCTTCATCATAATAAAAACAAGAGTTTTATCTTGCACATTTTCTTCTTTTTTGATGAAAAAATATCTTAGTAATTTAAACAAAAAAGCAGTAACTGACTGGGCACATCTTTAAATATTCAGGAACACACAATATTCCAAGCCACAAAGAAGTATTACTACACTGGTTTTTTTTTTAACTCTCATAACAATCCAGGTAGTCAAAGCTATCAAATCCTTATTGCATCAATGAAGACAAAGAGGATTGCAAATCCTACCTCTGTAGTGTTTAATATGTGTAATAATTTATGAATATTATCAAATCCATAATATTCAATATACTTAAAGGAATGCACATTATTAAATCTCATATTAAATCTGTAAACTTTACTCAGAATTTGAAGCAGGCATAACTAGAGTTGTGTAATGAAACCATGTTATCATCTATCAGCCCATCCATTTATAACTTGTTTTCATAGATACTTTTCATAGATATTTGGAATCTTGTGTTTCAGTAAGCATTTTTAAATGTGCTAGAAACTGTGCTATAAGTTTTACTTTTTTATTCTTAATACAACACTAGTCAAAAATATTATCTTCATAATAACTATGAAAAACAGAGGATTACAAATATTCATTAATCTGTTTTGATGTGGAATCAAAATGTCTGACATCATAGCATAATTTCTTAAACAGCAGATTATATACTCTCCTTAAAAGTACTCATATACATGCATTTATAACAAATGTATTTTGCTAAACTTCTGACATAAACAAATGCATCAGTCTTGAACCGGTTAATTGATATGTTACATTATTAAAACAATTTTACCTCTTTACAGGTTAATGTTTATATTTGTATTTCTTTTCAACTCATTTTTCTCTTTCTGAGCTATGAGAAGTGGAAAAAGGCAGAGATCAATTCACAGGCAGGATTTCGGGTAGTGCTGTCCAATAGCATTTTCTATAATTATCAAAGTATTCTATATCCCTGCTCCCTGATATGACAGCCACTAGCCACATGGGAAGGTTGGATGAAGGAGGTCAAAAGGTTCAGTAAATAAATCCTGAGGAAGTAACGTACAGCATGTTGACCACAGCTAATGATAAGGCATTGTATACTTGAAAGTTGCTATGAGAATAGATGTTAAATATTCTCACCATACACACAAGCTAACAATGTAATGTGACAGATGTGTCAACTAATCTTATTTTGGTTGTTGTCGTTTAGCTGCTCAGTAATGTCCAACTCTTTGCGACCCCATGGACTGCAGCCCAACAGCCTCCTCTGTCCATGGGTTTCCCAGGGTAGAATGCTGCAGTAGGTTGCCATTTCCTTCCCCAAGTGCAAACCTAACCTTATTTTGATAATCATTTCACTAAATCATCAAATTGTAAACATTAAACTTACACAATGTTATTTATCAATCATATTTCAGTAAACCTGGAGGAATGTATCCAATATTATTTTGTTGCTTTGATTTTTAAAATTAAACTAATATAAGTGAACTGAATTTTTAATTTTAACTAACTTTAATTTTTATTAACCACAAATGAACAATGGATGATGTAAACTAATGTAAGGCATTTCACCTCTAAAGTTTATGCCAAACTAGCACCTCATTCATGGTAGAAGTCCTGTCAACTTACATCCAGATATGTCTCAAATGTGCCCATTTTTTTTCATCTTTCAAACCATTATATCAACAAAGTTTACAAAGGCTTTCTAACTAGTACACCTGTTCTACTCCTGCAGTCCATTCTCCAGACAGCAATAAAAGTAAGTCTTCAAAAATTCAAATTAACATAAGAAAATTCTAAACAGTGAAAGACTGAGAGGTTTTCTCCGTAAGTCAAGCATTCCAATCTTCACCATTTCTGTTTAACACAGCATTGGAATTTCTAACCAGAGTATTTGGTCTTAAAAAGGAAATAAATGGTGTTCAAACTAGAAAATAAGAAGTATTTTACCTATTTGCAGATAAAATGATCTTACATAGATAAAAGTCTAATGAATACATACATACATAAGCCCATAAAGCTAGTAAAAAAACTCAGTACAGAACTCAAAATTAACACACAAAAATTAGTTTCATATCTGCACACTAGCAATAAGCAAGCCAAAAACTATATTAAAAGAGCAATTCTATTTACAATAATATTAAAAGGAATAAAATTTCTTAGAAGTAAATTTAACCAAGGAGGTATAAGATTTGTACACTGAGAAGAACAAAAAATTTTTAAAGAAATTAAAGAAAACCTAAAAAAAAATGGAAAGACACCCCATGTCCACAAAATGGAAGACTTAATATTGTTAAGATGAGAATACTACCCACAGCAATTTAGATTTTCAATGCATTTACATCAAAATTTCAACAGCATATTTGAAGAAATGTAAAAATCCACTTTAAATTCATATGAATTCTCAGGGGAGCTGAATAGCAAGTGCAATCTTAAAAAAGCACGACAGAGTTGGAGGTCTCACACTTCCTGATTTTAAAATTTACCACAAAGCCACAATAATTAAAATAGTACATGGAACAGATGTATATACCCATGGAATAACATGTAGAGCCTAGGGAAAACTCTTACAACTATATTCTATTAAATTTTAACACCAATGCCAAGACCATTCAGAGGGAAAGAACGGTATCAATGCTTGGGAAACTGTATATCTTCATGCAAAAGAGAGATGCTGGAACTATCTCACACACACCAGATTCATAAATTAATTCAAAATGGATCAAAGATCAAAAGAGTAGACCTAACACTATAAAACTCTTGGAAGAAAACATAGGGGCAAATCTGCATGATCCTGGCTTTGGCAATGGTTTCTTAAATGCGACTCCAAAAGCAGAGCAAAACAACAAAAAATAGATATGTTAGACTTCATCAAAACTAAAAGCATGTGTGGCTATAAGAAAGCTATCAAGGGACTAAAAAACAAACAAAAAAATAGTAAAACATATTTGCCAATCATATGTCTAAAAAGGGTTTCATAGTAAAAAAAAAAAAAATGTTTCCAACTCGACAGCAAGATGAAAAACAACTTAATTTTTAAATGGGCCAAGGATATGAATAGACATTTCTCCAAAGAGGATTTACAAAATAGCCAATAAGCAGACTAAGCAATGCTCAAAAGCATTACTCATTTGGGAATGTAAACCAAAGCACAAATCAATATTGGGATGATTATAATGAAAAAAAAAAAAAGAGAGAGAGAGAGAAAAGGAAAGAGAGGGGAGGGAAAGCATAAAGGAAGAAAGGAAAGACAGAAGGAAGGATTACCAAGATGCAGAGAAACTGGAACCCTTGTACACTGCTAGTGGAAATGCAAAATATTGCAACAGCTACAGAAGAGAGCTTAGCAGTTCCTAAAAACTGTATAAATAGATTTACAATATGATCCAGCAATTCAACTCCTACATACCTAAAACATTTTAAACAGGAGCTCAAACAGATGATTGTACATCAATGTTTATTACAACATTATGCACAAAAGATGGAAACAACCCAAGTATCCATCAACAGATGAAGAGATAAACAAAATGTGGTATATATATGTAATACATATTTTTTAACCTTACAAAAGCATGAAGTTTTGCTACATGTTGCAACATGAGCAAACCTTAAAAACAGAATGCTGAGTGAAATAAGTCAGACACAAAAAGAAAAATACATGTAAAAGTGTATATATGAAAGATCGAACAAAGACACACTTATAGAGATGAAAGTGTATTAGAAGTTGCCACAGCCTGGGAGGGAGATGGATTTGGAAGTTATTGCTTAATGGGTAGTTTCCATTTGAATTGAGCAAATGTTTTCAAACCAGGTAGTAGTGGAGAAGGTTGTACAACACTGTAAACGTAATTAATGCCACTGATTTTTATACTTCAGCATTGTTAAAGCGGCAAATTTCATTATGCATATTTATTTCACCATAACTGAAAACTCTAAGTCATATTTAAAAGAAACTCTCAAATTATCATTTGTCACCTAATGTCCTCCAATAGATGATCATCATTTTAAAAATAAAATTAAAATTCTATGTTTAGGCTTTCAAGATCCCTGAGTTGGGAAGATCCCCTAGAGGAAGAAATAGTGACCCACTCCGGTATTCTTGCCTGAAAATCCCATGGACAGAAGAGCCTGGCGGGCTACAGTCCATGGGGCACAGAGTCAGACTCACCTGAGCAATTAAACAACAGCAAAGAGATGGAAAGGAAAAAAAAAAATGTGTGGGCTATGGGAAAGGATTTAGAATTTGTTCCAAGAGAAACAGAAAAATATCACTAGAAATTTTAATTTCAAGAATTGACGTAATCTAATTTACAATCCTGAGATGTCACTCTGGCTTCTCTGAGGTACATTTATTTAGCCCTGTTGGATGCCTGTAATGATAGTCCAGTCAAATAATGTGATATCCTAGACTCAGGCTGAGGTATGGGATGGAGCAAAATAGATGTATTAGATATCTAAAAGTGTTCATTAATGGACTGTATATGGCTAATGCGGGGAAAGAGGGTATTGGGAATAATCCATAGGTTTTATTTATTTATTTATTTATTTTAATCCATAGGTTTTAAAACTCAGCAAGCAGCTGACTGATGATAAAGGGGAGGAGGTATAATTGTTGGAAGCATATCAAGAGCTCTATTTTCAACATATTAATTTTGACCCAGGTATTTAATATCTAAAATATCAAAAAGGTAGACAATTACTAGAATCAGGGTGGCCTCCTGAAGAGAAATCTAAAGAAACCTATTTGATGTCTATATTAATAAATGTATTTAATACTATGGATGGGATTGGATAATATTTCTTAGAAAGATATTCCAGTTTCAAAGGAAAAGATGTACCAGGACAGAGATTCAAGGCAAGAAAACATTTAAAAGAGAAGCATTAGATTCATTCTGAACCTGAATTAAGAAAAAAACTTATCAAGTAATATACAAGTAAATCTAGAGATAAGATGAGCTTCGGAGTCTGTAGAGTTACCACTGCAATGATACTGACAACCCCTAAAGGGAGTTGTTGCTCATGGTTTACTTAATTTACAGATAACAAAACCTACGATCATAGGAAAAAAACCAATAACTCCCTCAAGCTTACATAATTAGTAAATAAAGAGGCACGACATTAAAGTCTAGACTCATTTCTATCATCCTCTCTTATAAAAATAAATGTTTAATATGCCTCATTATAATATTATAAATCTATGAAGTTAGGATAGTGAATCCAGTGATCCCCATTTTTTTTAATCAATAAGAAGTATGAACTTCAAACATATCTGATGATCTGTTCAGGGTTTCACTGGTAAGTGGCAGAGTCTTAACTGGGGTTCAAGTCTCAAGTCCTGCCTAAATCAGGTGGCTTGCCCAGCCATGCTCCCATTATAAAAGCAGCTTTATATTTCTTCCATTATCTATTTACTTAAATATACTATTTAAAAAAACTTTGTGTGTTGGTCCTAGCTTCTCCTTTTGGCAATACTTTGTTTCCTTGACCTTGCCTCCACCAAAAACACAATGATGACACACACAACCTTCTCAGCACCTGTATCAGTACAAGTTTTTGAGGACCACAAACCATTAATTTCAATTACAGGCCATGCCAGCCCTCAGCTTCAGAAACAGCACTTGTATTATTTTTATTGTAGGACATGACTATCATTAACTAATTTAAAGGAAAATAAAGATGAAAAAAAAAAAGCTTAAACATATATTTATGTCTTATTTCTGATTTTATATATTAATATCTATAACTTCACTGGATCTTTAAAATTTTGCTTTCCTGGTGACTCAGTAGTAAAAAAAAAATCCACCTGCCAGTACAGGAGATGTAGGTTCAATCCGTGGATCAGGTAGATCACCTGGAAAAGGAAATGGCAATCCATTCCAGTATTCTTGCCTGGAGAATTCCATGGACAGGGGAAGCTGGTGAGCTATAGTCCATGGGGTCACAAAAGAATCAGACACAACTAACTAAAAAACAACAAAAAAGCTCTAAGTTTATTGGATCTTTAAAATTTTAATTGGTCAGATACATGTATACCACTGACCTTGAGTTTTCTTTTTAACCACCTTCCCTTTTAGCCCTAATTATATGAAAATATTCATAACCTTCAATCAGAGAGCCATTAAATATCAAATAATAATCATGGAAATGAGTGGCAGTGAATAGTGTATTTTTCATTAAACCCATCAGCTAATTCTCATTCATCTTCCAACCCAATTTCATTCAACACACACTGATATCTTGTAGGTTCCTAGTTATATGGGTTGTACTTATTTCCAAGACAATTTCAATATTCTTTTCATTTTCTTACAGATAATGTGTGGAAATTAACTTCTTCAGATTTTATGAGGAAATTTTCATGTTAAAAAGTTCCATACTAAGTTTAAATCCCCTGGGTAAAGCTTATGGTGGGCAAATTTGAAAATACAAAGGAAGAGATAATCACAAGTGACAGAAAATTATGTGTTCACATACAAAATATAGATACAGGTATCACCTAAGACCATTTACACCTTGCAAAGAATAAGTGTGACAACACATTTTCTCTTTTAATATGAACTGTTTTGTTTTAAAATAATTCATACTTCAGGAAGCCTAAAATTTGCCTTACAATGAACTTTCCAGTTTCATTGACATAAATTTAAAATCAGAAATAAGAAAAAAAAAGATGTACATACATACTTCTAAAAAATCTTGAGTTGTTGATTCTGAAATTTTCAATCCTCCCAAATTTTCCTAATTACTTTGTACTTAGGAATCCTGTCACATCTTTCCCTGTCTACAAACTGGGATTTACATTCTCCCTCCCAATACACCATCATCAATGAAAACATTGTTTTGGGTTCCCAGTGCATATTCAACTACCGAGAAAATGTGAAATGTGTACTCACTTCAGGAGTCTTAGCTAATTCATATTTCAGCTTAGTAGTGTAATATGTTTAAAAAACTAACTACAAATTTCTGCAAAAGATCACCCTGAGCCAGGATTTATTTATTTAAAAAAGCAGGGAGTGTGGCACTAACTTTTTTTTTTTTAATCTTCCTGAGAAAAGAACAGCCTACTTTTGGCAAATGCTGAAGCCAAGTACATGTTTATTCAATTTTTTATCCTTTTAAAATATGCCTTTCAAAGTTGTCCTTTATTTAACAGTTCAAAAACCCATCTAATGAATTTCACTGACTTTCACATATTAAAAATGTCCTAGTATAATATATTTCCTTTGACAAAACCAGCGGCCACTGACTTGACCACAGAACAATTTCAGCACGTCTGTCCAGGTTGTGAAGTCCAAATGCATGTGGCTCATTCTGGATCTTGAAGCTCAAGCTGTATCAGTGAGTCACCCCAACCGAATCCAGGCAGAGCGAATACTGAAGCCATTCTGATTCACTGTAGTCATGTGGACCCAGCCTCATTCTGAATTTCCTCAAGTGCTTTCATCACTTGGGTTTGGCAAACTGACAGCTCAGAATAGATACAGTGTTGATTTGTGTCTTCTCAGTGGCGCAGGTGGGACAGGGAAATGAAAGGAGGCTCTTGAAATTAGTAGATTGGCACTCATCCATCCCTGGGATGGATCCCATTTTTTTCCCCTATTCATCTCATTTTGATCAGGAAAATATCTAACTGAGTGCTTTGTATGAGGCCCTTCACAAAGTAATTCCCTTGGTGGTTTTGTTTTGTTTTTATATTTTTAGTGGGCCATGAGATTCAGGAGAGTCTCAGTTTCTTGTTAAGTGTAAAAATAACAGTAAAACCTGACTTCTGATTAATTGAAGAATTATTTCCTAACTTAGGATAGCAGTAATATGGCATTTATAATTACGAGAACACTCAGAAGGAAGAAAATATTGTGCTTAAGTTCTGATATTAGGTATTCCTTATAAAATTGCAGTTACCTTTGAACTATAAACCTGTTAGGATAAGCTAGTAAGTTCTAAATATTTTCTCTGACTCCCTCCAAATTTCTAGAGAATAATGAACTCTGTATCAATTATGTGAGATTCATATCTGTTAGCAATTTTAGTATATATTTTATAATATTAGAGAGCAAATCACTGTTTTGCTAGTGAGGAAAATAAAGCATGGATACTGAAATAAATTTAAATCATTCACATAGCCTTGGGAACATGCCCTAGCTCTTCCCTTATACATCTATTTAGCATGAAAAAATTAATCACAATTTCCAAACTTTATTTCCCTTGATTTCTATACAGTGAAAATAAGAACACTGAGTTCAAAGGATAATATGGTATCTAATATTTGTGAAGAGGTACTTCTTAAATTGTTAATAAATAGATATTAACTATTATTCATTCTTACAGGTAATCAACTCTCCTAAATTGTATAGATTAATAAAATAATACTGTGAATTATTAATTTATTACTAGGTGCAAGTTGTTGTTATAAACATTTTACATGTATGAATTCATTCAGTCATTACAATAAACTCATGAAGTAGTTATAGTTATCCCAATTTTGCAAATGAGGAAATTGAAGCACAGAACAATTAAGTAACATCACAAACATAGCAAATAATGGGGCTAAGCCTCAAATCTCAGGTATCAACTCACAGAATCTTTGTTTTAACTTGGTCACTACACTTTAGTGCATTTCCATTATATATTAATTTTCAAAACAAAACTGCATTTCCTAAAAAGAAAACTATTGTCATTGCTTCTCCTATATATTTTTTAAGATAAAAATAATACATAACCTAAGACTGAGGTCCTCTGTAATACTCAGTAACTCCAAGGCTCCAGGAAGTATAGCAATCACAATTGGAATTTCAACATACAATCACTGTTACTATGAGGATAAAGAAATTCATTTTTCTGGTAAAGTATGATTGTGATATTTGGAGTAAAAGTATACATTTCACACAGAAAGTATTTAAAATATTTGTGTACTGATAATTAAACAGTGTTCAAGGGGAGGTTTATCTGACACAGAAGGAAGTACGATATTAATCATTGACATCACTGATTGACAAGGATATGAATATGTCATTTTTGATAAACATATAATTCTCAGGTAATGAAATACATTTCTATATAGCTACTCTTCTATATGTGGGAAAACAAAGATGATTGAGTTAAACATAAATTAATAAAGGCATAAATTTCCTTTAGGTTAATAAAGAAATATTAGCCTATGCACAGCATTATAGCACTCTTCCCTTGAAACTGATACACTGTGATTCAGGACTGGTTTGACTGCCTCTAACTTTCTGATAAATTAAACTCTTGGTTCTCATATACTCAATTCTAGAGTTTTCTTTGTGGGAGGGTCAAAAAGTATTATTAGTAGTATCCTTAACTGGCTTATGGGAGTAGAGGGGTCAGAGACCCTTAAAACACAAGTAGAAAGCTCTAAAGTGTCACCTCATCATTATGTGAAAAGATTATATCATTCCACATTACTGGTGAAATGCTCTTGACCTCAAATTCCTTTTGCATTGCTTTAGCATTGCTTTCTTTTTACTAGAACTTTTATTTTTATGCTATCAGAAGAAGGCCACATAAAAGTAGCCCTGAAAATTAGACAAAAAAAATAGAAGACTGCTGCTTTAAGTTTTACATGAAATAGGAAATAGAAAGCTTAATTTTTGCAAAAAGAAATGCAGAAACAAATGAATTACAAATCAGTTCTAGGAAAATCAAGCATTAAATGTCATTTCTTATTTTAAGTAATGAAAACTGAAAACTCTGATCTATATCGATGTAATTAAATGTGTTTCCCCACTGTAAAGTTTCAATGGATTCTAGTAAAATATTTCTGGAGAGAAATTTCACATATATACCAAATATTGTTTGATTTTAACATAAATATTTTAAATTCACCAAAGTTCACCTTCAGGGACTTAGTCTACAAAAGTAATAAGACAATTTGCACATACCTAAGAGTAAAAATAATAGTTCTTAGTCATTCAGACACTACTATAAGCTTCTATTGGTCCTCTTACTTTATCCACAACCTCAACTCTATGAAACGGGTACTTTTACTATATTCTTTTATCATTAGCAACATGAAGTTCAACAGAACCTAAGTATTTCTTGGAGCAGCCTGAATTAAAATTTAAGCTATGTAATTCTAAACCACTATATCATGATGGCTATAATTATGTAATGGACTTTTTTATCATCTTTAAAAGTTTTTTTTTTTTTAATTAGAAACACAGGTGATAAAAGATTGACAAAATAATGACTCATCCTTTCAGTAAAAGTTCACTTCAGTTCAGTCACTCAGTCATGTTCAACTCTTTGCGACCCCATGGACTGCAGCAAGCCAAGCCTCCCTGTCCATCACCAACTCCAGGAGTTTACTCAAACTCATGTCTATTGAGTCTGTGATGCCATCCAACCATCTCATCCTCTGTCGTCCCCTTCTCCTCCCACCTTCAATCTTTCCCAGCATCAGGGTCTTTTCAAATGAGTCAGGTCTTCGCATCAGGTGGCCAAAGTACTGGAGTTTCAGCTTCAGCATCACTCCTCCCATTGAATATTCAGGACTGATTTCCTTTAGGATAGACTGGGTGGATCTCCTTGTAATCCAAGGGACTCTCAAGAGACTCCAAGGGACTCTCCAACACCACTGTTCAAAAGCATAAATTCTTCGATGCTCAGCATTCTTTAGAATCCAACTCTCACATCCATACATGACCACTGGAAAAACCATAGCCTTGACTAGACAGATCTTTGTTGGCAAAGTAATGTCTCTGTTTTTTAATTTGCTGTCTAGGTTGGTCATAACTGTTCTTCCAAGGAATAAGCGTCTTTTAAATTTAGGGCTGCAGTCACCATCTGCAGTGATTTTGGAATCCAAAAAAATAAAGTCTGCCACTGTTTCCACTGTTTCTCTATCTATTTGCCATGAAGTGATAGGACCAGATGCCATAATCTTAGCTTTCTGTATGTTGAGCTTCAAGCCAACTTTTTTACTCTCCTCTTTCACTTTCATCAAGAGGCTCTTTAGCTCTTCTTTGCCTTCTGTCATAAGGGTGGTGTCATCTGCATATCTGAGATTATTGATATTTCTCCCAGCAATCTTGATTCCAGCTGGTGGTTCATCCAGCCCAGTGTTTCTCATGATGTACTCTGTTAAATAAGTTAAATAAGCAGACTGACAATATATAGCCTTGACATACTCCTTTAACAATTTGGAACCATTCTGTTAGTCCATGTCCAGTTCTAGACATTGCTTCCTGACCTGCATACAGATTTCTCAAGAGGCAGGTCAGGTGGCCTGTATTCCCATCTCTTTAAGAGTTTTCCACAGTTTGTTTTGATCAGCAAGTCAAAGGCTTTGGCATAGTCACTAAAGCAGAAGTAGATAGTTTTTCTGGAACTCTCTTGCTTTTTCGATAATCCAATGGATGTTGGCAATTTGATCTCTGGAACCTCTACCTTTTTCTAAATCCAGCTTGAACACTTGTAAGTTCATGGTTCATGTATTATTGAAGCCTGGCTTGGAGAGTTTTGAGCATTACTTTACTAGCATGTGAGATGAGTGCAACTGTGTGATAGTTTGAGCATTCTTTGGCATTACCTTTGGGATTGGAATGAAAACTGACCATATCCAGTCCTGTGGCCACTGCTGAGTTTTCCAAATTTGCTGGTATATTCAGTGAAGCACTTTCACAGCATCATCTTTTAGGATTTGAAATAACTCAGCTGGGATTCTATCAACTCCACTAGCTTTGTTCATAGTGATGTTTTCTTAGTCCAACTCCACTTGCATTCCAAGATGTCTGGCTCTAGGTGAGTGATCACACCATCATGATTATCTGTATCATTAAGATCTTTTTCTGTATAGTTTTCTCTGTGCATTCTTGCTACCTCTTCATAATATCTTCTTCTTCTGTTAGGTCCATACCATTTCTGTCCTTTATTGTGCCCAATGTTGCATGAAAGGTTCCCATGGTATCTTTGATTTTCTTGAAGAGATCTCTAGTCTTTCACATTCTATTGTTTTCCTCTAGTTCTTTGCATTGATCACTGAGGAAGGCTTTCTTATATTTCCTTGAGACTCTTTGAAACTTTGCACTCAAATGTGTATATATTTCCTTTTCTCCTTTGCTTTTCACTTCTCTTTTTTTCTCAACTATTTTTAAGCCCTCCTCAGGCAGCCATTTTGCTTTTTTGCATTTATTTTTCTTGAGGTTGGTCTTGATCCCTGTCTCCTGTACAATATCATGAACCTCTGCCCACAGTTCTTCAGGCTCTCTGTCAATCAGATCTAATCCTTTGATCCTATTTTTCACTTCCACTGTATAATCATAAGGGATTTGATTTAGGTCATATCAGAATGGTCTAGTGGTTTTCCCTACTTTCTTCAATTTAAGTCTGATTTTGTCAATAAGGAGTTCATGATCTGAGCCAAAGTCAGTTCCCAGTCTTCTTTTTGTGACTGTATAGAACTTCTCCATCTTTGGCTGCAAAGAATATAATCAATCTGGTTTCAGTATTGACCACCTGTTGATGTCCATGTGTAGAGTCTTTAGGAATCAGCGAGCTACAATGGACTGGAATGGATGAATTTAACTCAGATGACCATTATATCTACTAGTGTGGGCAAGATTCCCTTAGAAGAAATAGAGTAGCCTTCATAGTCAACAAAAGAGTCCAAAATTCAGTACCTGAGTGCAGTCTCAAAAATGACAGATTGATCTCTGTTAGTTTCCAAGGCACCATTAAATATCACAGTAATCCAAGTCTATACCCCGACCAATAATGCTGAAGAAGCTGAAGTTGGACAGTTCTATGAAGACCTACAAGACCTTCTAGAATGAACACCCAAAAAAGATACCCTTTTCATCACAGGGGACTGGAATGCAAAAGTAGGAAGTCAAGAAACACCTGGAGTAAAAGGCAACTTTGGCCTTGGAGTACAGAATGAAGCAGGGCAAAGGCTAATAGAGTTTTGCAAAGAGAACACACTGGTCATAGCAAACACCCTCTTCCAGCAACGCAAGAGAAGACTCTCCACATGGACATCACCAGATGGCCAATATCGAAATCAGTACAAGTTATGCAGCTATTACAGCAAATGATATAGTTCTATACTCTGTGACATGGGAACACGTTCAAGGTATGTTTTCCAGTAATGAAAAAAAAAATTTAATCAATTTTATAGCAAGAATTATTTTTTAATGTCTAAATAAAGATATATATTCAAAATGTGATAACATACAGTTGAAAATAATTACAGTAATTGTACCTGAGAAGACATTTCTTATGGTTTTAATTTTACACTGATCCCTTTAGAAAGACTGATTTGTATGGATGTAAAATGGCTCATTGGATTAGCACTGGAGCTCTGGAGTTGGATCCCTGGGCGGTACATCAACTCCACATTCTGTGTGTTGGTAACTAGTTGAAGAGTTATGATGCTGACTTGTCTAAATCTCAAGCTTCCTTTTCTGCAACATGAAGATGTTAATAATATCTAGCCTAGACTTTCATGTGTGCATGCTTAGTCACTTCAGTAGTACAGAACTCTTTGTGACCCCAAGAACTGTAGCCCACAAAGCTCCTCTATTGATGGGATTTTCCAGGCAAGAATATAGGAGTGGGTTGCCATGTCCTCCTCCAGGGAATCTTCCCAACCCAGGGATTGAATACAGTCTCCTGTGTCTCCTGCAATTCAGGTAGATTTTTTACCTGCTGAGCCATCAAGGAAGCCCCTGGCCTAGAGTTTCACTAAGGATTAAATGACTATCTAAGTAAGAAGCATACAACTCATATCAGCCAATAATGGCTAGCTATTTCTTAACTATGCTGCATGGAGGAAATGATTTTATTAGATCTTTATTTTTCTTATTCATGCCATCATAAACATCCTTATTTCTTAAAGAAAGAATAAAATTGGGACTTATTATTTTGATTTTATAAATGCCTTGCAAATACCAATGCCATCATTAAGGAATATCACTTTTCAACAATGGCATGAAAAATCAGGATTTTTCTGTGTCAAGGTTTCTAATAGCCATAGACTTCATCTCTTTTGATCATTGCTATCAGTGAATTGGAGAAGAAAATAATGCATCATCATGAAATTTGGATGTGTGTGCATGTGTTTGTATGCTTGCTTAGTCATGTCTGACTCTTTGGAGCCCCCATAGACTGTAGCCCACAAGGGTCTCTGTCCATGGAATTTTCCAGGCAAGAATACTAGGGTAGGGTGCCATTTCCTACTAAAGGGGATCTTCCTGACCCAGGGATGGAAACTGTGTCTCTTGTGTCTCCTGCATTGATAGGCAGAGTCTTTACCACTGCACCACCCAGGAAGCCAATTTGGATATAACATCTAGTTAAATGATAACTATTTTATTTGATTGATGAATCAAGAATGAGGAATCATTTGAAAGGCAAAATTGGCTAAAACCAAATGGCGATATTTAATAAGGGTAAATGCAAATTTCTGGATATAATTCCTAGAAATCAATAGTAAAAATTAACAAATGGAGGAGCCTTGGCTTGAAAACAGTTCATCTGCCAAAGGCCTGGGAATTTTCAGTTAAACAAAGTAAATAATATGACAAACTAGCAGAAGATAATTTAATCCTAGGCAGCATTAATAGAGTTATAGAGTGCTTATCATGGGAATTGATAACCTCACTATACTCTGCACTGTCAAAATGAATTTTGAGCACTGTTTAATTCTGGATACTAAAATTTAGGAAAGGCAATGAAAACTAGAGGCTATCATTCTTTGTTAAAAATGAGGACAGGTCTGTAATTTGAGATGTATGATAATTCTTTTTTTCTTTTTTAATTAAAGTATAGTTGATTTATAATATTAGTTTCAAGTATACAACATATTGATATAAATATTTTTATATAACATAATCCCAGCAAACAAAAGTCCAGGACCAGACAGTGGAATTCTACCAAATATATAAAGAAGAGTTAATACTTACTCTTAAATTATTCTGAAACTTTGAAGAGAAGGGACCACTTCCAGATTAATTCTACAAGACTACTATTGAATTGATAACAAAACCAGAAAAAATATCACAAAACCTCAAGGGTAACAGAATGAATATAGTGGAACACTCCTCAAAAAACAGTAGCAAATTATATGAAAATTCTTAAAGAGATCAGGCATGCTTAGAATTGTAGGATACCATACTCTCTATTTCATTTTACTGACTGTTTCTTTCTCAGTCTTATTTTTTTACTTATCCTCATGTCACTGGTCCTAAGCATTGGTGTGATACAAGTCTGGGTCTTGACCTCTTTTTTGTTCTGTTGACATTAACCTTTCTGATGACCTTATTCAGCATCATGGCCTTAAAATGCCATCTTTTAATGATGTCTTAGAAGTTTGTATCTTCAGCTTGAATTTCTTTGCTGGATTTTATGCTGCAATACCTAAATATCTTCCGAAAATCTCTACTAGGAAGTCTCACAAATCTTAAACTCAATAAATGAAAAATTAAAATCTTGATTTTCTGCCCCCAAAAGCCTTATTTTAAATTCCTCCTTTTCTAGGTAAATGACTTCATCATTGCTCTTATTTAAAGCATTCAGAGCCATCTTTGGCAATTCTCTTTCTCATGTTACCTTCAAATATCTTGCAATGTAAGCATGAACTGTCCAGTTCTCACCAAATTCAAGACTATTAATTTGGTCTAACTCACCAACTCTCACTTAGAAAAAGGCAGCA
Organism: Odocoileus virginianus; assembly: GCF_023699985.2. Taxonomy (NCBI): domain Eukaryota; kingdom Metazoa; phylum Chordata; class Mammalia; order Artiodactyla; family Cervidae; genus Odocoileus; species Odocoileus virginianus. The sequence goes on from NC_069684.1 coordinate 62,791,147, forward strand.
GACTAGAGTTCTTGCTTTGGCCTTTTCTTCACTAAGTCAATTCTGAACTCAAAGGTCAGAGTAGTACTTAAAAAAAAAAAGTCTGTGTACACATATATGAATGTACCTTAATTGTATGTACATATTTAAGTGTGTACATAAATATTAAGAGTTGACTAGTAAAAATAAACCATTCTTCAGTACAAATGTTCCTTCATAATACAAGTGCAAATAGAGATGGAATAGACATAGCATAAATCATGAAGGAATCCCTTATCCATGTGAGTTGCTATTAAAATGCATAGCACATTATATTCATTTATTATATTATTTCCAGTTATATGGACTGTATTTCAGTACCCACAGGAATAAAAATTCTTTTAGTCTGTAGTCAATATCATTTTCTAAGCTCCTCCTATGTTCGAGACACTACAGGATGATGGATTGAATAATGTGCTCGAAAAATATATATCCAGGTCTTAATCTCTGGTACCCATGAATGTGACATTATGTTGAGAAAGAGTTTTGGAAATGAAGTTCAAATGGATTATTATGATTCCAGTGGTTGGTATTCCTATAACAAGACAGACATTTGGAGGCAAGGACATATGAGGAAAATACCATGTGATGACAAAGGCAGTGTGTGTTAGTCAGTCAGTCGTGTCCAACTCTTTGTGGCCCTATGACTATAGCCCACCAGGCTCCTCTGTCCATGGGATTCTCCAGGCAAGAATACTGGAATGGGTTGTCATGCCCTTCTCCAAGGTATCTTCCTGACCCAAGGATCGAACCTGAGTCTCCTCATTTCAGGCAGATTCTTTACCTTCTGAGTGACCAGGGAAGCCCTGGCAAAGGCAGAAACTGAAGTAATTCATCTAACAAGTCAAGGAATACCAAGGATTGCCAGTAACCTCCAGAATCTATAAGATCAGTGATGTGTTCTTTGTATCTTTCAAAGAGAGCATGCTACCTTGAATTTGGACTTCTAGGCTCCAAAATGTGACTTAATAAACTTCTACTGCTTCATGCCACCCAATTTGTGATCATTTATTACAAGAGCCCCAGGTAACTAACACAAGTGGGTACTAATGATAGAGTGGTAAGACATCACAGTCACTATGCTTGGTGACCAGTGGGAAAAGCCATCGAAGATGATTAATCATCAGCATGCAAACTGTTATGAATATACACAGGATACTATGAGATTATTTAGCAAGGGACAGCAGGAAAAAATTTACTGAAGTGAGGCACTGGGCAAGTTCTAGCTTACATATTCGGCTTCTGAGGGTCCTAGGTAAAAGAAGTCAGTGCTTAATGATTGATTGAATGAAAAATAAATTACTGGTTTAATGTCTGGAGTAGAAATAAGGCAAACTGAGGCCAGAATAATATCATATCCAGAAGAACACTGTGTAGTTGGTAAAATGTTATCATAAAATAAAGACAAAAATGAATTAAGTAATAATAAAATGCAAGTAAAGTACTATAATAAACAGGCTTCCCTGGTGGCTCAGATAGTAAAGAATCTGCCTACAAAGCAGGAGACCTGGGTTCAATCCCTGGGTCAGGAAGATCCACTGGAGTAGGTAATGGCTATCCATTCTTGTCTGGAGAATTTCAGGGACAGAGGAGCCTGGTGGGCTATTGTTCAAGGAGTCAAAGAGTTGAACACAACTGAGCAACTAACATTTTCACTTCACTTTACCAAGATTTTACCTGCTTGTATGTGATAAAATCTTCACCAAAAGGAGAAAATGCATATAAAACTGGTGACTACACCATACTATCCACTCTCTCTATTCCTCTATTTCCCACATTACAGGAAGATTTTTTACTGTCTGACCACCAGGGAGCCCTTCTTCTTCTTAGTGGAATCTTATTTTTGATCAACTATTTAACCATATACTTTATGGTTCATGAACCTAAAAAAAGACTATTTTCATATTTCCAAAAATAGATTTTGATGAACTGACAGCATCACATGCCTTTGCAAATAACTGGTTTAGGGACCAAGGTTCAGCTAATTGGTGGACAGAGGGTCCAAATGACTTTTTAAAAAAAAAGCAGTTTCAAAAGACCTAATTTAGCACAATTATATTGACATAAAAGATTCTTTCGTGAATTGAGAGAGATACATTCCTCTTTTCTGGGAAAATAAAATCATAAGCTTAAGTCATATCATTTGGCACATTTGAGCATATTCTTTTCTTTGAAGCATTAACAAGACCTCAATAAATAAATACAGATGTTATTGAAACTGAAATGAACCAGCTGACAATTCACTTTAGGAATATGAGAATTCTTGGGGATCTTGATATTATTATTATATCAAGTGTTATTATTTTGAGCCAAACCTTAATTGGGTTTCACTCAAGAAAAATGGAAGGAGAAGAATTGGAAATAAAATGTATATATATTTCTTTTGATGAATGAGTTTTATTGTCCCTGAGTGTGGAGAAATATGCAGTCATGGGTCAAGAAAGCATTTTGTTGTTTATACTGGTAATTGACAGGAGTTGTAACAGTAGGCTAATAAGCTGATGAAAATGTTCCTGTAGAGATGATATAAACTTCCCAAACCAGCTTTTGGGAGGAAGAAGACATGGATTACTCATCTCTAAAACTTCATACTACCTCATAGTAGTGCTTCATAGTAGACACCTGAAAAAAAACACGTTGAATTTCATTTGTTGATATATAATTGCTAGTCCATGCTCAAAGAACTCTTCAAGAAAATTAGAGATACCAAGGGAACAATTCATGCAAAGTTGGGCACAATAAAGGACAGAAATAGTACGGACCTAACAGAAGCAGAAGATAATAAGAAGAGGTGGCAAGAATACACAGAACTATACAAAAAGATCTTAATGACCCAGATAACCACTAGATAGCATATTAAAAAGCAAAGACATTACTTTGCCAACAAAGGTCCATCTTGTCAAGGCTAGGGTTTTTCCATTGGTCATGTATGGATGTGAGAGTTGGACTGTGAAGAAAGCTGAGCACCAAACAATTGATGCTTTTGAACTCTGGTGTCGGAGAAGGCTCTTGAGAGTCCCTTGGGGTACAAGGAGATCCAACCAGTCTATCCTAAAGGAGATCAGTCCTGGGTGTTCATTGGAAGGACTGATGCTGAAGCTGAAACTCCAATACTTTGGCCACCTCATGCGAAGAGTTGACTCATTGAAAAAGACCCTGATGCTGGGAGGGGTTGGGGACTGGAGGAGAAGGGGATGACAGAGGATGAGATGGCTGGATGGCATCACCGACTCAATAGACATGAGTTTGAGTAAACTCCGGGAGTTGGTGATGGACAGGGAGGCCTGGCGTACTGTGAATCATGGGGTCACAAAGAGTCAGATAGGACTGAACGGTTGAACTTAATGGAACTGAACCACTATGATGTGATCACTCAACTACAGGCAGAAATCTTGGAGTGCAAAGTCAAGTGGGCCTTAAGAAGCATTACAGTGAACAAAGCTAGTGGAGGTGATGGAATTCCAGCTAAGCAATTTCAAATCCTAAAAGATAATGCATCAAAAGTAGTACACTCAGTATGCCAGCAAATTTGAAAAACTCAGCGGTAGTGACAGGACTGGAAAAGGTCAGTTTTCATTCTAATTTCAAAGAAAGACAGTGACAAGATTATTCAAACTACCTCACAATTGCACTCATTTCACACGCTAGCAAAGTAATGTTCAAAATTCTCCAAGCTAGGCTTCAACAGTACATGAACTGAGAACTTCCAGATGTTCAAGCTGGATTTAGAAAAGGCAGAGAAACCAGAGATCAAATTGTCAACATCCGTTGGGTCACAGAAAAAGCAAAAAAATTCCAGAAAACCATCTACTTCTGCTTCATTGATTATGCTATAGTCTTAGACTGTGTGGATCACAACAAACTTTGGAAAATTCTTCAAGAGATGAAGACCACCTTACCCGCCTCCTGAGAAACTTGTATGCAGGTCAAGATGCAACAGTTAGAATTGGACATGGAACAACAGACTGGTTAATAATTGGGAAAGGAGTACGTCAAGGCTGTATATTGTCTCCCTGCTTATTTAACTTATACTCAGAGTACATCAAGTGAAATGCCTGACTGGATGAAACACAGGCTGGAATCAAGATTGTGGGGAGAAATATCAATAACCTCAGATATGCAGATGACACCACACTTATAGCAGAATGCAAAGAGGAACTAGAGAGGCTCTTGATAAAGGTGAAAGAGGAGAGTGAAAAAGCTGACTTAAAACTCAACATTCAAAAACTGAAGACCATGATATTCTATCTCATCACTTCACGACAATTAGATGGGGAAACAATGGAAACAGTGGCAGACTTTCTTTTCTTGGGCTCTGAAATTACTGCAGATGGTAACAGCAAACATGAAGTTAAAAGATGCTTGCTCCTTAGAAGCAAAGTTATAACGACCTAAACAGCATATTAAAAAGCAGAGGTATTATTTTGCCAGCAAAGGTCCATCTAGTCAAAGCTTTGGTTTTTCCCATAGTCATGTATGGATGTGGGAGTTTGACCATAAAGAATACCGAGCATCAAAGAACTGATGCTTTTGAACTATGGTGCTGGAGAAGACTCTTGAGAGTCCCTTGCACTGCAAGGAGATGAAACCAGTGAATCCCAAAGGAGATTAACCCTGAATATTAATTAAAAGACTGATACTGAAGGTAAAGCTCCGATACTTTGGTTACCTGATGCAAAGAACTGAATCATTGGAAAAGACCTTAATGCTGGTAAAGATTGAAGGCACAAGAAAAGGGGACAACTGAGGATGAGATGGTTGGATGGCATCACTGACTAATGGACATGAATCTGAACAGGCTCCAGGCAATGTTGAAGGACAGCGGGGCCTGGGCCTGTCATGCGGCAGTCCGTAGGGTCACAAAGAGTGGGACATGACTAAGCAACTGAACAAGGAATAAAAACTCAGCATGATTAGCATTTGAATTATAAAGAGTATTTATATTATGCCAATAGTACTACAATAGCGACTTGTCATCATGATGGGTATCAAGTCTTTGATGAATTATTGGAAAACAAAAAAATATATTCATAGAAACCAACAGATTTTAAATTTTTTTTTTTAAATAGAAACTTGAAAAGATCTAGCTGAAGCTTTTAAAACCTTACAGGTTATTTATGGAGTGTAAGATATAGAAATGTTCTTTCCAGTCACTTTTTCTCCAAGAATTAAGGCTGATCCTGGTGATCTCTAGGTAGGAAATGATTGAGTTGTAACCACACTGTAAGTAAGTTAGATTGAATCTATTTTGCCAGATTATTAGGGTCAATAAGAGAGATCACACATGTCTGTCTTCATCACTTCTTTAAGCACTGAAGACAGTTAACTTTATCACTTTACACTTAATACCTGGAAGAGGACAGACAATACTAATTAGTTTTCAGAAGCCATTCTCTTCAGTTCTGCAATATTTTACAGGGAATGGTAATGTGTGCATAACCCTAATCTCTGCTGCATTGCAATTTTACTTGGTTAGCACAGCATATGTTATGAAGTTTAAAATGGAACAAAGGATTAGATTGGTCAAACACCCTAAACTCTGTAATTAGAAAGAATTTCTGGAGATTAACTTCAAAAATGTTTTGGTGCAAATTATTAATACTCCTCTTTAAAAGAGCTTTAAAATCATATTGTATCTGCATACTCTCATAGAATACATATGAGATTACAGTAATAAGACTCTTAATAAATCTTGCTGAGCTGGACGAGTACAGCTCTAAAAATGGCAATAATATAGATAAATACAATAAGGTCATCTAAAATTTTTCATTCCTTTACTATGAACCAGAAAATAAGTGGTATATGCAGAATTCAAGCCATTTATTTCTTGCACCAAATCTGCCAAGTAGATATTATTCCTAATTTATTGATGGATAAAGAACTAAGGATAAGAAAAGTGATGTAAACAGACACTCCCTTCTTATCCTCATCCCTCCTACACATACACCCAAGGTTGTCAGCTTTGAATTGTTGGGGCCATGCCCCAAGGAATGTGTTCTGAGGGATCTGTAGGTTTGTGATTAAAATAATAAATGCTAGGCGTGTTTGATGCGCTTTTAACTTTGGCAAAAAAAAAAGAAAAGAAAAGTGATGTAACTTGACTAAAAGGTTATCCAGTTCAAATGTGACGTAACTGGAATTTCCAAGCAATCTGCATTTCTTACCCATGATACATGATACTCCAGTGTAGATGAGGATAGCACAAATTTACAAGGATTATCTGAAAATGTCACTTTTGATCCTTCCTAAAATAAAAATTTCATGAAGGGAAAAGTAAGACACCACTAAACTATACAGTTTGTATTTCCTTTCCATTTTCATATTTTTTTATAGTTTTTCAGAAAGGGTAAGAGTGAAAAATTAAAACCTTCATTCCCAATAGACCCATTCAGTTCAGTTCAGTTCAGTTCAGTCGCTCAGTCGTGTCCAACTCTTTGCGACCCCATGAATCACAGTACGCCAGGCCTCCCTGTCCATCACCAACTCCCGGAGTTTACTCAAACTCATGTCCATTGAGTCAGTGATGCCATCCAGCCATCTCATCCTCTGTCGTCCCCTTCTCCTCCTGCCCCCAATCCCTCCCAGCATCAGGGTCTTTTTCAATGAGTCAACTCTTCGCATGAGGTAGCCAAAGTATTGGAGTTTCAGCTTCAGCATCAGTCCTTCCAATGAACACCCAGGACTGATCTCCTTTAGGATGGACTGGTTGGATCTCCTTGCAGTACAAGGGACTCTCAAGAGTCTTCTCCAACACCACAGTTCAAAAGCATCAATTTTTCGGCGCTCAGTTTTCTTCACAAACCCATACCTGGTGCCAATACCATACTATAAATACCTGGGCTCACTGTAAAACAATACATTTCTGCTCTCAGTGCAAGTAAAATAAAATAAGAGGAAAGTATTAATAATTTGGGGATCACGAAAAATAATTTAAAACTTCCTTTAACCTAAATTTTGTGAATTATTGTTGGTAAAGTCTTAGAAATGCTATTCATGTAAGGAAATGATTTAATTATGTTGAGCTTCTTTCTGTATTCATATTTACTCTATTTTCTTTTAGAGAAGGAAACGTCAACCCACTCCAGTATTCTTGCCTGGAAAATTCCATGGACAGAGGAGCCTGGTGGGCTATGGCCATACGATTACAAAGAGTCGGACACAACTGAGCAACATCACTCACTTCACTCACTCTTTCTATATTCATATTTACTGTATTTTCTGTGTAATTATGATCAAGCTGAAATCACAAGGTCGGGAATAAATCATGCCTGAATTAAAAGCTATCCATATAAATAGTGTTTTGTCAAGGACCTTAAAAACATTTTCCATACATGAAACCCATTTAAAAATAGTATCAGGAGAATTTTACATCTAATACATGATTCCAGTGTTGTAATGTGCACTTGGACATTAACCGTAGGATTCTTGGAAACATTATATATGCATTTAAATATGTGAAACATATTTATATGTTGGCATATGTATGCATGCATTTGTGTGTATATATATTATATATATATACATGTGTGTAATACATATATAATATATATAAAATGCATATATGTTATGTGTATATATATATGTATATAGTTTTGTGTGTGCCAAAGGACCAATGAGTTTCCCTAGGATGATTACAGAATGCTCTTAGATCAGGATAACAATCAGGTATTACTTACACCAAATTAATTTACTGATTGATAATGGCTTCTGGGTACACTTCTAGGACAGACACTATGGTGAGATCACCTCTGATAGGAAAGAAAGCCCTCTGTGGGAAGGGGAACAGGAAAGACATAGTAACAGATATTAATAAGCAGAAAGTTGGCATAACAATGTATTTTTCAACATATACCTAGAGAGAACTTATGATATACAGTAGACATGGGATCCATTTCTGCAATAAGGACAATACAAGGAGGCCACAGGTTCTTAAAATACATACATATATATATATATATGTATGTATTTAACACAGCAACTGACATTAGAAAAATTTAGACATATAAAATCATACTCTTCTGCACTCCCTTCTAATTATCTAGTAAAATCATACACTTAAAAGAGGAATTCAAAATATATTTTAAATTAATTTTCTTATATATAGCTCACATCTCAGAACTACTAAATTTTAAAAGCATGCTGAAAAAGCTTGAGTTCATGTATTACACTGAAAATGGTTGCTAAGATTTGCATTTGATTATGATAAAATGGATGTTATGGCTACTTTTGTGCACTTACTGCAGAATTTCATTTTTAAGAAATGTTTTAATGTATCCACATGCCCTAAAGTTAAGCCAAAGGAAAAGGGAATAAGTTGATGAAACACAGTTTAAGTATTTTATTTTAAAACTTCCCCCTGCATTAAAACTACTATTTTGCTTGAGAAATTACTAAACAGCAAGTCTTTCATTCTTTTAAACTCAATTTTAATCCATACAAAATATTTAACATCAATTCTGTTGTATTTTGAATTTCTTATCAGTTAGGTAAGTGAAGTATGCTGGGTAAATTGCTCATCATAATTAGTTTTAAGCTCAATTCAAAGAAACAAACCAGAGAACACGCACATGATTTTAAAGTGTCAAGTCTTTCACTGCTCTAATATTTCCCTCATTCTTTACTTATGATTATTTAGTCTTATTATTATTATGGAGCATTTAATAAGTTCTCAGAATAAAATGTAATTTCCCTTTTTAATAAAACTGGAATTATTAAACAGAGTAGTACAATTAAATTGTCATTATTTCCAATAACTGATTTCAGCTGTCAATGGATTCCTTGTACTCTTTTTCTAATTATGAAATTTCCTTTCTATAGAGAATATAAATGTGCACAGGCCAAAAAAGTAAAATATCTAAAATTATATCATTACAAAGAATAGCAAGGGCAGATAAGAAAGCCTTCCTCAGGGATCAATGCAAAGAAATAGAGGAAAACAATAGAATGGGAAAGACTAGAGATCTCTTCAAGAAAATTAGAGATACCAAGGGAACATTTTATAGAAAGATGGGCTCAATAAAGGACAGAAATGGTAAGGACCTAACAGAAGCAGAAGATATAAAGAAGAGGTGGCAAGACACACAGCAGAACTGTACAAAAAATATCTTCATGACCCAGATAATCATAATGGAGTGATCAATCACCTAGAACCAGACATCCTGGAATGTGAATCAAGTAAGCCTTAGGAGGCACCACTACGAACAAAGCTAGTGGAGGTGACGGAATCTGAGTTAAGCTATTTCAAATCCTAAAAGATGATGCCGTGAAAGTGCTGCACTCAATATGACAGCAAATTTGGGTAGCTTAGCAGTGGCCACAGGACTGGAAAGGGTCCGTTTTCATTCCAATCGCAAAGAAAGACAATGCCAAAGAAAGCGCAAACTACCAAACAATTGCACTCATCTCTCACGCTAGTAAAGTGATGCTTAAAATTCTCAAAGCTAGGCTTCAGCAATACATGAACCATGAACTTCCATATGTTCATGCAGGTTTTAGAAAAGGCAGAGGAACCAGAGATCAAATTGCCAACATCTGCTGGATCATCAAAAGAGCAAAAGAGTTCCAGAAAAACATCTACTTCTGCTTTAGTGACTATGCCAAAGCCTTTGACTGTGTGGATCACAATAAACTGGAAAATTCTGAAAGAGATGGAAATACCAGACCACCTGACCTGCCTCTTGAGAAACCTGTATGCAGGTCAGGAAGCAACAGTTAGAACTGGACATGGACCAACAGACTGGTTCCAAATAGGAAAAGGAGCACGTCAAGGCTATATATTGTCACCCTGCTTATTTAACTTATATGCAGAGTACATCATGAGAAATGCTGGGCTGGAAGAAGCACAAGCTGGAATCAAGATTGCCGGGAGAAATACCAGTAACGTCAGATATACACATGACACCACCCTTATGGCAGAAAGTGAAAAAGAACTAAAGAGCCTCTTGATGAAAGTGAAAGAGGAGAGTGAAAAAGTTGGTTTAAAGCTTAACATTCAGAAAACTAAGATCATGGCATCTGGCCCCATCACTTCATGGCAAATAGATGGGGAAACAGTGAAAACAGTGTCAGACTTTATTTTTCTGGGCTCCAAAATCACTGAAGATGGTGATTGCAGCCATGAAATTAAAAGATGCTTATTCCTTGGAAGGAAAGTTATGACCAGCTAGACAGCATATTAAAAAGCAGAGACACTGCTTTGTCAACAAAGGTCCATCTAGTCAAGGCTATGGTTTTTCCAGTGGTCATGTATGGATGTGAGAGTTGGACTGTGAAGAAAGCTGAGTGCCAAAGAATTGATGCTTTTGAACTGTGGTGTTGGAGAAGACTCTTGAGAGTCCCTTGTACTGCAAGGAGATCCAACCAGTCCATCCTAAAGGAGATCAGTCCTGGGTGTCCATTGGAAGGACTGATGTTGAAGCTGAAACTCCAAAACTTTGGCCACCTGATGCAAAGAGCTGACTCATTGAAGAAGACCTTGATGCTGGGAACGATTGAGGGCAGGAGGAGAAGGGGACGACAGAGGATGAGATGGTTGGATGGCATCACCAACTCAGTGGACATAGCTTTGAGTGGACTTCAGCAGTTCATGATGGACAAGGAGGCCTGGCATGCAGCGGTTCATCGGGTCGCAGAGTCGGACATGACTGAGTGACTGAACTGAACTGAAGTATAAACTGTATTTTTCTATTCACAGTTTTTTTGTCAAATGTATTCTGCGTTCAATATTAACACCCATTTTAATATTTTAATGCAAACTGTGTTTATTTAAATACTTTTTAAACAAAGGTTTACATACTTATAAAATATACCCTATGAACATTCACCTAAATCATAGGGTTAAGTGGACAAGGTAATATACAGCCTATTCTTGAAAAATTTTTTGCCTCCTGGAAAGGGAAAGACTCCTGAATGTATAAAAAATTGTACCATTTCAATGAGATGGCTTTTGTAGCATGTTTAGAATCTGTTATGTTTAGAATGGAGATTTAGTAAACCACTAAGGAATTCTCATCCATAATTCCTTTAATGGAAAACTTCTTGTAAAATCAAAGCATGTTACAATATTTGTGGTAATCTTGTATATCAAGGACCTGTGCTCAGGCATTTATTTATTTTTCCTGTCATTTTGTCAAAAATTTTTGTATGCTACCATATGTAAAAATAGACAAAAATTATATATTTAATTTCTCCTCTAAATACATAGTTTTACTAAGCGATATCAAATAATAGAGTAAAAGGATATGTGACTCTTGTGTAATTTTTGAATTCCAATTGCATAACAGTTACTAAGCATTAGTAAGAGTATTAATCATGATTTTAATTGAAGAAAAATATCTTTCATTTAACTATGTTTTGGGCTTCCTTTGTGGCTCAGCTGGTAAAGAATCCACCTTCAATGAGGGAGACCTGGGTTCGATCCCTGGGTTGGGAAGATGCCCTGGAGAAGGGAAAGGCTACCTACTCCAGTATTCTGGCCTGGAAAATTCCATGGACTGTATATTCCATGAGGTTGCAGAGAGTCAGACACAACTTAGCAAGTTTCACTTTCACTTTCTAACTGTGTTTTTGACACAATTCAACTTTTTATTAAAACTATTCAACAGTGTATCCCGTTTTCTTGGTATATTACAAGTAACCAAACCATTGATGGATAAACCATTGATGGAATCAAGATTGCCAAGAGAAGTATCAATAACCTCAGATATGCAGATGACATCACCATTATGGCAGAAGGCGAAGAGGAACTAAGGAGCATCTTGATGAAGATGAAAGAGGAGAGTGAAAAAGCTGGCTTAAAACTCAACATTCCGAAAACTAAGATCATGGCATCCAGTCCCATCACTTCATGATAAATAAATGTGGAAACAATGAAAACAGTGACAGATTTTATTTTCTTGAGTTCCATAATCACTGCAGATTTGAAATTTCACTGCAGCCATGAAATTAAAAGACATTTGTTCCTTGGAAGAAAAGCTATGGCAAACCTAAACAGCATATTAAAAAGCAGAGACATTACTTTTCCAAAAAGGTCCATCTAGTCAAAGCTATTGTTTTTCTAGTAGTCATGTATGGATATGAGGGTTGGACTATAAAAAAAGCTGAGGGCCGAAGAACTGATGCTTTTGAGCTGTGGTATTGGAGAAGACTCTTGAGAGTCCCGTGGACTGCCAGGAGATGAAACCGGTCAATCCTAAAGGAAATCAACCCTGAGTATTCATCGGAAGGACTGATGCTGAAGATGAAGCTCCAATACTTTGGCCTCCTAATGCTGACTCATTTGAAAAGACCCTGATGCTGGGAAAGACTGAAGGCAGGAGGAGGAGGGGTGACAGAGGCCTAGATGGTTGGGCAGCATCTTCAACTCAATGGACATGAGTTTGAACAAGCTCTGGGAGTTGGTGATGGATAGGAAAGCCTGGCGTGCTGAAGACTGTGGGGTTGCAAATAGTCAGACACCACTGAGTGACTAAACAACAACAACAACTCACTACTGTTACTGATAACTCAGGATTTGCTTATAAAACTACTTTCATTCAAATTCAATCTTTGCCCCTAGAGCAAGATGTTACCTGGACTGTTCAGATCAGTTTGTCATAAAGGTTCTTATTCAGTGTGAGGAATTCCACTCTAGAAGCCCTGAAGTACTGATCGGCTCTTTAGGTTGTTGGTAATGATGAAAGGAACATTATTTGTTTTCTTCTCTAATATTTTCTCAAAGTCACATGCTATCACTTCTAAAACATTTGCAGATTCTCTTTCATTACAATACATGGGAAATGGTAAAAAAAAAAAAAAAATACAGGTATTTTCAGTACTGCAAATGTACTCGGTTAAGATGCAGAGTTCTTAATATTCATTATGTCATCCTCCTAACTTAGAAGGCAAGTAATACCACTGCCATTTTATAGATGAAGAATCCAGAAGATGATTAAAGGCACTGCTCGACGTCACAAAGCTAGTACATGGGCAATGCTAGGATTGAAACTTAAAGGCAGCCTTACATATAAAGAAATTAATGTTTCCACCAAGTAATCATTCCTAGCTTTAAGCATTTTTAAATCCCAACTCCAGTGTTCTTGCCTGGAGAATCCCAGGGACAGGGGAGCCTGGTGGGCTGCCATCTATGGGGTCGCACAGAGTCAGACAGGACTGAAGCGACTTAGCAGCAGCAGCAGCAGTGATATTTTCATTAGGAAGTTATACTATTTACAATACATATGTAAAGCATATGTATGCATAAAGCAACATTGTTGACCTCAACCACAGTGGCCAAAGAGGTACTTCCCGGCATAGTTCCTTATCCTATTCCCTGTATCAAAAGCAAGTTTAGGTTTGAATGCCTCCTTCTTACTAAGTCTTCAAAGACTGCTGCTGCTGCTAAGTCACTTCTGCTAAGTGCTAAGTTGCTGCTAAGTTGCTAAGTTGCCCATCTATCTGCTAAGTTGCTAAGTCACTTCTGATTCTTTGCAACCCCATGGACTGTAGCCCACCAGGCTCCTATGTCCATGAAGTTTCCCATGCAAGAATATTGGAGTGGGTCATCATTTCTTCCTCCAGGGGATCTTCCTGAGCCAGGGTCTGAGCATGGTCTCCTGCATTGGCAGACAGGTTCTTTACCACTGAGCCACCTTGGAAGCCCCCTCAAAGACTAAGTATCTATTTATTTACTGAAAAATAGTGATATTACCAATTATCAACTATGGAAACTCTCCAAGTAAATCTAATGACTTTCTCAATAAGTTGCATTCCATTTTTTTATGTTATAATTTCAAGAATACTAGACTACAACTTTAAGAATACTTGCAGAAGAGTCGCAAACACAGGGATAGGTAAATTAATACATACACATATATGAATACATACACACACACACATATATATATATATACACATATACACATATACATTTAATGCTAACTGGCTGGGTCCAACTTATACATGAATTTTCCTCAATAGTAGATAATACAGCACTACACGATCCTGGGTTGGTTGAAACTATGGATGCAGAACCTCAGATATGAGGAACCAGTATACAGAATGCCAAATGCAAGCTATACACTGATTTCCAATTGTGGAGAGACTTTCAGTGCCCCTAACCTCTTTGTTCAAGGGTCAATTGTGTGTGTGTGGGAGGAGAGAGAGAGAAAGGTTGATTAATGTCTATATTCATTTCTAATAGAGCATGTGTTCTTAACTGTCCCCATCTGCCAAGCTGGATATGGGTAGGGGGTATGAGAAGGGAGGAAAATATAAACTAAAATTATGTGAAGTCAGTCCTTTTTAATATTTAAACATGTCCCTTTAGGTATGCTTTACTCAGCTGGTAAAGAATCAGCTGCAATGCAGGAAATCCCGGTTCAATTCCTGGATCAGGAAGTTCCCATAGAGAAGGAGAGGCTTCCCTCTCCAGCTTTCTTGGGCTTCCCTGGTGGTATATGTCCTGACTCTGTAGGCATAAAACTTTGACATTCTTTTTCCAAACCTTCTGCAACACAAAGGAAATGTGTGACTATTGTAACCAGAGGAAAATGGAGGTTGAACATGGACTCACTATGCAGAGGCTGTTGTGCTTGTCACTGTGAACTAAAGTTCAGTTCCTCTTATGACTTCTCACTGGAGAAACTAGTTCCCACCTTCTACTTCTAGACTCAGTGCTGTAGGTCCACTTTGGCCTTTTCATTTGATTCTGACCTTCTGCCATCCTCTGCCCATCTGTCTGCAGTCCCTTACCATGACAAGTATGGTACTTACGGCCCCTTGTATACCACCTGCAAGCCATGGGCACCTAAGAAACACACTCCAGTTTCACCCACCTAAACATATTCTACTGTCACCAGGCCACCCATACCATGCCGAAACTGTTCATGTACAAGTGATTTGGGACAGGTTTGCAGCCTCCCCTAATTACCAGTGAAGTGTATCACTATGGCTGCTGTTCTCGATCTTTCCAGAATTATCGATATTGTCAACCCTTTCTCTCCCCGCCTCCCCACACATTTTCACTTAAGCATTTGACTTATTTTACCTACTTCATGCTTAATTATTAATAAACTTCACATCCTAGGCTAGAAAAAATAAGTCTTGGACTTTTTTGCTTTCCTCATGTCATACCCCAATTCTTTCTACACTGAGAATACAGTGAAATATATATATAATTATAACCTAAATTTGGTATTCCCTGAGTTAGAAAGTCTGGGACAGAATCGAATTCCCTTTTGGAGTTTAAATATAGAGACTGAATTAAAGCTACAATTAATTATCTTTGGAAGTAATTTAATTAAGTGAATTTAATTATTAAAATTTTCTCTACAATATACTAGGAAAACTAATGAAAAAGAAAAGGTAAATAATATTTTAATCTTTGCACAAAAATACATGAATAATTAACCCTTTTTTCTGAATCATTATTTTTATGTATGAGATGATTTTTACAATTTTTATCTAAGAAAAGAAAATGAATATATGAATCTGTCATGTTTTGCTGAGATGATACTCTACTATTGGATTAATATCCTGTTCAGTGTGGATTTTATTTTCATTAAATAAACTTACCTTGAACATATGTTAAGGAGGCAATTTTTATGCTACAAAAAATAGAAATTGAGTTAATTTTAAAATATCCCAATCAATCAAACTGCAGTTTTAAAAAATCACATAAATTAAAAACAATTTAAAAGTCATAAGTTATTCTTCTCAGTGATGCACAATACAGTTTTAGAGGACAAATTTTCATATAATTAACATTCCACTTAACCATTAACAATAGTTCATGCCCTTGAGTACAAAGAGACTGTATAATTCCTTTAGAGTTGAATAGGGTGAAGGCTCATATGTATCTTTATAAAGGTAATAAAATATTAGTTTTAAAACTTCATTGATATCCACTTCTGACTAACAGGGTGTAGACAGTTTTAGTATAGCCTATGTGGAAATTTGAATTAATAGAAGTGATGATAGAACATTATGGACAGCAGAAAATATAACAAAATTTATATTTAACAGGGCGTTTTCTTCTTACAGGTGACTATGTCTCATATATTAAATATCATGCTGAAAAAAATTATAAATGCAAGTTTGGATCAAGTGAATCAAGAAAGTCTAGTTTATAGCCTATTATTGTATTGAATGTCATTCATGAAACACTCTATGCTATATATATGATGGTTCACGTTTCAGATGGATGCAGTACATTGGGCTAAAATAAGACAAAATCCATTTAGTGCAAGTATTTCTCAAAGTATTGCCCACTGAATATCTGCACTAGAATTCCCTGAGGTATTTAATAAGAATTCACATTTCCAGGTTAGGGATGAGGCTTGCAACATCAGACTTCTCAGAGTCTAGGAGTTTGCATTATCGTAAACACAAGCAAAGTGAAAGTGAAAGTCACTCAGTCATGCCCAACTCTTTGTGACCCCAAGGCCAGGATACTGAAGTGGGTAGCCTTTCCCTTCTCCAGGGAATCAGATCTTCCCAACCCAGAGATCCAACCCAGGTCTGTCGCATTGCAGGTGGATTCTTTACCAACTGATACCAGGGAAGCTCACACAAGCAAGTTTTGGGCAAATTGGAGTCTGAGAATTTCATTCTCATATAAATTTTTTGTAATTTAATTATATATATAGTTGACTTCCCTGATGGCTCAGAAGGTAAAAGCGTCTGCCTATAACCTAGAAGACCCAAGTGTGATCCCTGGGTTGGGAAGATCCCCTGGAGAAGGAAATGGCAACCCACTCCAGTACTCTAGCCTGGAAAATCCCATGGACCAAAGAGCCTTACCAGGCTACAGTCCATGGGGTTGCAAAGAGTCAGAAATGACTGAGCAACTTCACTCTTCATAGTTGAGTTACAAAATTATGTTAGTTTTAGTTGTATAGCAAAGTAATTCAGTGCTATATATATACATAATATTGCCTTTACATATATATATATATATAAACAGTAATTTTCCAGATTATTTTCCCTTATGGGTCATTATTAAATATTGAGTATAGTTCCATATGCTGTACAGTAGGTCCTTGGTTTTTTTCTTTAATCTATATTATATATACTAGTTTGTATCTGTTTATCCAAAGCTCCTAATTTATCTCTTTTCCCTTTGGTAACCACAGGTTTGTTTTCTACGTCTGTGGGTCTATTTCTGTTTTGTAAATAAGCTCATTTGTATATCATATAAACATTTTTATATGAGAATTAACTTGGTGGATGGTTCACCAATTCCTTGAGTAAAAGATTTAACTCTTTTTGGAATACTCTGTCACACACACACACACATACACATATATAAATGGGGGCTTCCCTGGTTGTTCAAATGGTAAACAATCTGCCAAGAATGCAGGGTTTGAAGACGGAACCCTTCGAATGGAAGGTGGAAGATTACCTAGGAATCTTACAAGAGAGGGAAAAGGCAACTCACTCCAGTATTCTTACTTGTAAAATTCCACGGACAGAAGAGCCTGGTGGGCTACAGTCCATGGGGTCACAAAAAGCTGGACATGACTGAGCAACTAACATTTTCACTTTTCTTTCATGTATATATATATATATATATATATATACATATGGAGAGAGGGTAATCCAATTCATGTTAACAGGGATGTTTCTGAAACAGCCCAATTTTTTTTTTATTATTTTTTTTTTTATTAGTTGGAGGCTAATTACTTTACAATATTGTAGTGGTTTTTGTCATATATTGACATGAATCAGCCATGGATATACATGTATTCCCCATCCCGATTCCCCCTCCCACCTCCCTCTCCACCCGATCCCTCTGGGTCTTCCCAGTGCACCAGGCCTGAGCCCTTGTCTCATGCATCCAACCTGGACTGGTGATCAAAACAGCACAATTTTATTTAAAAGAACATTCCTTCCATTAATTTCCTGAAATACAGTTAAGTATAAAAAGAAAAATAGTAAACACGTCTTAAGAGCCTACTGCATGTTAAGCATAGTGTCTTGCATTTATATTTCAGCTTAACTGCATAACATTTATGAGTTAGGTGTTATTTATATTTTAATAGGTGAGGAGATTAAGATGATCTCATAAACAGAATGTTGTCTGCTTCCTGGTAAAGCCTCCCCCATTCTCACTCAGCTAAAAATATACCTACTTCAAAACTAAACTCTTCTAAGAAGGCTTCATGATCACCCTCTACCTAGTACTTCTCCTTAGATATGCCTCTTATAACATTAATAGCAGTCCCATGCCATCACTGGGCAAGCTGCAGTACTGTCTGTTTTTATCTGTTCTCACCAGTGACTATGAATTCTTTGTGGATAAGAATTTGTCTTAATTTACATCATTGGTGTCTTCAGAGCCTAACAGGGAGAACACTTTATTCAAGCTAAATTTGGAAACTTCTTAAGACACATCAGATATGAGTGAATCAAGATGATTCACTTAATTTTTTCATTAAAAATACACACTAACATGGAAAACATATTCATTCCTCCAAACACAATAAGCAAAAAGCACCAGCAATGCCCTTAGAAAACAAAGATAGAAAGTAGTTTCAAACAATCCTGACGGTTTTGTTTTCTTATCTTTCAGTTACTAAAATCTCTGATTAAAAATAAAAAATCTTCCCAGGGGAGCTAATTTCTGTTCCTATGTGCCTCTTCATCAAGTTACAATGACTTCAAGCTAAAAATAAAAGTAACACAACTTGAGTATGAAATTGAAGTATATCCTTATGAAGTACAATACATAGTTTTCATTTAGAATTTCCCAGGGGTTTTATAGATTTAAAAAAAAGTTAAATAGGTATGTAGTTCTCTGCTGTTCATGACCAGTCTCTGGGTATATATAGATACAAATGAAACAGGAAAAAGAAAGCACAGCACATTTTACATCATTTTTCCCTATGTTGAGTATTATGTACTGAAATTAGCATAGAGATGGTCCTCTACCTCTGTATAAGATAAAGATTTTCTGACTGTAAAAAACAACAACAATGACAACAACCCACCGTCCCACCCCTGCAATTTGGTCAGGAGGAGAAGGAAGTGATGGAGAGAGGATGACATAGTTGGATAGCATCACCGACTCAATGAACGTGAAAGTGAAGGTGTTAGTCATTCAGCTATGTCAGACTCTGTGACGCCGTGGACTGTAGCCTACCAGGCTCCTCTGTCCATGGGATTTTCCAGGCAAGAATACCAGAGTGGATTGTCATTCTCTTCTCCAGGGGATCGTCCCAATCCAGGGATCAAACATGGGTCTTCTGCATTTCAGGCAGATTCTTTACCTTCTGAGCCACCTGCGAGGAACTCAATGAACATGAGTTTGAGCAAAATCCAGGAGAGAGTGACGGACAAGGAAGCCTGGCGTGCTGTTTTCAATGGGGTCACAAAGAATCAGACACAACTTAATGACTGGACAACAACAACATCTATCTAATCTGAAATTCACTATATTAGATTATCTGCAATCAAGAACAAAAACCATAATTAAGTCATTCATTTTTAACAATGTAAATCATGTCTAAGGCCATATATTTTAAGCTGTTTCCTGTCTTACAGATGAACATACTGAGTCTCAATATTTTTCAAGTAAAGAACATTGATACTTGTATTCAAATGGCCTAATGATCAGAGAGCAGTCTGTCCACTTGGAATTCTTGTTCTTTGTACCATACCATTCTTTCTCTCTTTGCCTTTCATCTGCTCTAGTCATTGACTCAGATAACAAGCATTTATTGACTTCCCAGAACTGTTGACATATAAATCCTCAGAAGGTTGACATGTAAGATAGTGAAGACATCTCACTATGTGAAGACATCTCAAATCCATGGAAGGGTTTGACTAAAAAACATCTAATATGGCATAGAAGAGAGAATTGAAAAGAATATTTTGTCATTCTGAATTTATAACAGACCTCCAATCTAGTAGGCATTGGAGATTTCCAGAATTTCAGATTTGAAAAGGATCTCGAAGATTATCACAAACACTTAATAATTATAACTCACGTAGGTTAATTATACATGTAAATTAGTCATATAATCTAATTTTCAAAGAACACAGAACAACCTCAATGTATTACTATTCATCTTCAAAAACTCTTAGAATTCACATCAATATACAAATATCTATTGCATTTCTATACATTAATAACAAACTATCAGAAGATGAATAACAAAGAATAAATCAATAACAGACTACAAGAAAATAATCCCTTTTACAACTGCATTACAAAGAATAAAATACCAAGGAAAAAAATTAACCAAAAAATTAAAAAATGGCATCATAAAACTTAAGATGGTATCTTAAAAACTATGAGATACAGATGAAAGAGATAGAATAAAACACAAATAAGTGGAAAGATACCCCATGTTAATATACTGGAAGAATTAATATTGGTAAAATGTCCATGGTACCCAAAAGTCTACAGATTCAACAAAATATCAAAATTCCAACAGAATTCTTCACAAAATTAGAATAAAGAATTTTTAAATTTTGTAGAGACATAAAAGATCTCAAATAACCAAAGTAATCTTGAGAATAAAGAGCAAAGCTAAAGACATCTCACACTCTTATTTCAAACTAAGTTACAAAGCTATACTAATCAAAACAGTATGATACTGGCATAGAACAGACACATAGGTCAATGGAACAGAATAGAGAGCTCAGAAATGAACCTATTCATATAGAGTAGCTTAATTTAAGACATCAAAGTGTCAAAAATTTTTTAGTTAGGCAAAAATTTATAAGTTTTCTAAAATATATATATATATTATACATATCATTTATATGTATGAATACAAAAGCTTTTACACTATGCTTGATAAACACTTGAGAAAGAACATCCATAAAAAGAAGAGATGGAGAAACTGGAAAACATAAACAAAATTAAATGGGAGCACTGAATATGAAATAGAAAGAGTAAAACAAACTAGATAAAAGGTCATCAGTGAGCTAGTATGAATAGAATGTTAGATCTTTAGTTTTTAAAACACAATAGATATGCAACAAACAATAATGTTTTACTGTATAGCATAGGAAACTATAGTCAATATATTATAATAACCTATAATGGCAAGTAATTTCAGAAATAATATAACTGTGTATGTATAACTGGATCATCTTGCTATGCACCTGAAATATTGTAAGTCAACTAAACTAAACTTTGATATAATATATATATTAAGAAAGAAAAATTAAGACAAGTGAGCCAAGAATATACAATGGGAAAAGAAGGTCTCTGCAACAAACAGCATTGGGAGAACTGGACAGCCACAGGCAAAAAAATGAACCCGGATCACTATCTTACATATACATAAAAATTAAAGAGATTAAAGATATAAATGTAATACATGTATAATGTATGAAACCATAAAACTCCTAGAAGAGAACATAGGCAATAAGTTCCTTGACATTGGTGTTAGAGAGGTTTTTGGATTTGACAAAACAAGCTAAGGGAACAGAAGTGAAAATAAGCAAGTGGGGCTACATTAAACTTCAGCTACACAACAAAGGAAATTGTCAATCAAATGAAAATCAAACTTATGGAATGAAAGAAAATGGTTACAAATTTTATATCTGATAAGGGGCTATAATACAAAATATATAAGGAACTCATACACCCCAATAACAAACAAACAGAAAATCCAATTAGAAAATGAGTAGAAGAACACAACAAACCTTTTCATTTTCCAGATAAAACACTCAGAGGGCCAACAAGTACATGAAAAGATGCTCAGGATCACTACTCATCAGGGAAATGTGAATCAGAATTGCAATGAGATATATCACCTCACACCAATTAAAATGACTAATCAAAAAGACAAGAAATCATGAGTAAAGATGTGGAGAAAAGGGAACCCTTGTACACAGTTGGTAAAACTATAAATTTGTACAAACACTATTAAAAACAATATGAGTTTACTTAAATGACTGAAAAAAGAACTACCAGGTGATGTCGCAATTCAACTTCTGAATATTTATCTGGAGAAAATGAAAATACTAATTTAAAAAGATGTATGCACCTGCATGTTCGTGCAGAACTACTTACAATAGCTAAGACATAGAAACAATCTAAGTGTCCATGATTGATGAATGGATAAAAAATTCTTGCCATTTGCAACAACACAGATGGACCTTGAGGGCACTATGCTAAGTGAAATAAGTCAGTCATGAAATACAAATACTGTATAATTTCACTTGTATGCAGAATCTGACAACAAAAAGCAAACAGAAAAACAAGACAGATACAGAGAACAGATTGGTGGTTGCCAGTGGCAGGTGGTGGAGAGGATAAGTGAAATGTGTGAAGGGAGTCAAAAGTACAAACTTCCAGTTATAAAAGAGATAAATTCTGAGGATATGATGTATAGCATGGCAACTACAGCTAATAATAATATATTGTATATTTGAAAGTCATTAAAGGAGTAGTTCTCCTTTCAATTTCTCATCATAATAAAAAAATAATTTGTAACTATTCAAGGCAATGGATATTAACTAGAATCATTATAGTGATCATTTTGCAATATATACAAATATTAATTACACTGTATACCAGAAACAAATATTTTATGTCCATTACATCTCAATTTAAAAATAGGAATATAGATAAGTCATATAATTTAATTTTGAAAGAACATAGGACAAAAAATATTTTAGATTTTCTAAAATGGTTGAGAAGCAAAATCAATTATTCTAATTAGTTAATGTAGTAAATTGAAAAAATGTTACTGAGTACTGTGTATTAAACAATAACTGTGAACAAAAGAGGGAGTTTGACGCCAAAAGGCACATGATAAGATATTCAACATCATTAATTATTAGAGAAATACAAATCAAAACTACAATGAGGTAACACTTCACATCTGTCAGGATGATCATCATCAAAAAGTCTACAAACAATAAATTCTGGAGAGGGTGTGGAGAGAAGGCAACCTTCCTACACTGTTGGTGGGAAAGTAAATTGGTACAGCCACTATGGAGAACAGTATGGAGGTTCCTTAGAAAACTAAAAACAGAGCTATATCTGACAGAACGATTCCCCTCCTAGGCATATCTCTGGAGGAAACAATAATACAAAAGGATGCATGCACTTGCTGTTCACTGAAGCACTATTTACAATAGCCAGGATATGGAAGCGAACTAAATGTCCAAAAATAGATGAATGGATAAAGAAGACATGGTACATGTATATAGTGGAATAGTACTCAGCCATAAAATGAAACAAAATAATGCTGCTTTCAAGGATGTGGATGGACCTAGAGACTGTCATCCAGAAAGAGACAAATGAATATATACTATCACTTACACATGGAATATAGAAAAAAAGGTATGGATAAGTTTAAAAGAGTCACAGATGCAGAAAACAAACATGTTTACCGAGGAGGGAAGGACGGGGACAGTTAGATGAACTGTAAGACTGACAGAGACATATATACACTACAGTGTACAGAAAAGATAATTAATGACAACCTATTGTTTCGTGCAGGGAGCTCCATTCAATGATCTGCGGGATCTAAGTGGAAAGGAAATTTAAAAAGAATAGATATATGTAAGTGTATAACTGACTCACTTTATTCTACAGCAGAGACTAGCACAACATTGCAAAGCAACTATATTACAATATTTTTTCAAGAGAAGGAATTTAATTCAATGAAAATTCTAGATATTTAAAAGAGACCCAATATATCAACCCTGAATATTCATCGGAAGGACTGACACTGAAGCCAAAGCTCCAATACTCTGGTCACCTGATGTGAAGGGGCAACTCACTGGAAAAAATCCTGATGCTGGGAAAGATTGAGGGCAGGTGGAGAAAGGGATGACAGAGAATGGGATGGTTGGATGGCATCACCGACTCCATGAACACGAGCTTGAGAAAATTCTGGGAGATAGTGAAGGACAGGGAAGCCTGGCGTGCTGCAGTCCATGGGGTCGCAAAGAGTCAGACACAATTTAGCAACTGAACAACAACCCAATATATCTACTGAAAGGGCTCTTTGACTAATCATACAGATGTGACGGGTCCCCTCTCTTTTCTTCCACTCTTTGTGGATGACTTTGTGTTTAAATAAGCCTTGGCCAGTATTCAAAAGTGGTAGTACTATTTGCCAGTTCCGTTCACTTTCTCCTACCATCATAAAAGAACATTGATCTCGGTCAATTGTCATCCTGTTTGCTGTAGCCCAAGTGACTCAGAAAAGCAGATCTTCATAACTCCATAAATTAATCCTGATTTGTATAAACCATTTAAGGTAATCCTAATCTCCTTGCCTAGAGGAGACTCTTGAGAGTCCCTTGGGCAGCAAGGAAATCAAAGCAGTCAACCTTAAAAGAAATCAACCCTGAATATTCATTAGAAGGACGGATGCAGAAGCTGGGCTCCAATACTTTGGCCACCTGATGCAAAGAGCCGACTCATTGGAAAAGATCCTGATCCTGGGAAAGAGTGAAGGCAAAAGAAGATGAGGGCAGCAGAAGGTAAGATGGTCAGACAGCCTCACCAACTAGACGGACATGAATTTGAGCAAATTCCAGAAGACAGTGGAAGATAAAGGAGCCTGATGTGCTGGAGTCCATGGGGTCACAAAGAGTTGAACACAGCAATTGAAAAACAACAAACCTCCTTGCTAGTACTACTGGGGCAGGATCAGTGGCTTAAGCCAAGCAGATAATTCAATCCCCTTGCAATTATTATTTGCTCATAGTGAGGTGTGTGATCTATGATGGTCACATCAGGTCTTACAAAAGAGCTGGTGTTTCACAATTAAGAGAAAGCTTTCATTCTCTTTTGCTGAATGTGAACAAGGAAGCTTCCAGTCCTCAGGCCTTCAGTCATATCACGTCCCTGAGGGAAAGCTGCCTGAGGATAAATCCTGGAGATGCTGGAGGAGCAAGGAGAAGAGCAACACAGGGAAAAAACCTGGGGCTCAACAGTCTCTTGGAGCGGGTCCAGTCTTCAGGCTGTTTTACGTGTCTCTGTTTAAGCCAGTTTTCGTGAGCATGGTGCATGGGTTTGCAAGATCAGTATCACTGGGGAGATGGATACTGATGCAAATTCTAGGCTCCATCCCAGATCAAATAAATCAGAAACTTGCAGTGTTTCTTGTAGATATATGTGGCCGAGTGAGGTCTCCATGCCATTCCCAGGTATACCAAAGTTGGAGAGGCGTTAATATGAGGTGCTTTAAGTCAAGATTTCTATTAATTATAGTCAAATGTATCCAAAGTAATAAAAAAAAGCAACCCCCTCTATCAAACCAAGTGTGCCACATACACACACAGAGCTGCCAAATAATGCTATATTTAAAAATAAAATTTAACTTTTAAAAATTTTCATAAAAATGTAATATAAAGCTCTTTAAAATTGAAATGTGAAGTTGTTATCATCTCTATTTGTAATTCATAAAAATTCACTTTCTCCACTGAACAAAATATATATATATATGAGTGTATATGTATCTTATCTACTATCAAATATACATATATTTGAAATACATACATATATATATATATATATATATATACACATGCATGCATGCATGTGTGCTAAGTGTTTCAGTCATGTCCAACTCTTTACGACCCTGAGGACTGTAGCCTGCCATATATATATACATATATATGTGTGTGTGTGTGTGTGTGTGTGTGTGTGTGTATATATATATAACTATATAACTATACATCAAATCAGTTCAGTTGCACTGTTGTATCCGACTGTTTGTGACCCCATGGACTGCAGCACGCCAGGCTTCCCTGTCCATCACCAACTCCCAGACCTTGCTCAGACCCATGTCTATCGAGTCAGATGCCATCCAACCATCTCATCCTCTGCCATCCCCTTTTCCTGCCTTCAATCTTGCCCAGCATCAGGGTCTTTTCCAACAAGTCAGTTCTTTGCTTCAGGTGGCCAAAGTATTGGAGCTTCAGCTTCAGCATCAGTCCTTCCAATGAATATTCAGGACTGATTGCCTTTAGGAATAACTGGTTTGATCTTGCTGTGCAAGGGACAAGGGACTCTCAAGAGTCTTCTCCGATACCACAGTTCAAAAGCATCAATTCTTAGGTACTCAGCTTTCTTTATGGTACAACTCGCACATCAATACATGACCTACTGGAAAAACCATAGCTTTGACTAGACGGACATTTGTTGGCAAAGTAATGTCTCTGCTTTTTAATATGCTGTCTAGGTTGGTAATAGCTTTTCTTCCAAGGAGCAAACACCTTTTAATTTCACACCTGCAGTCACCATCTGTAGTGATTTTGGAGCCCAAGAAAATAAAGTCTGTCACTGTTTCCATTGTTTCCCCATCTTTCTGCCATGAAGTGATAGAAAATAGATGGGGAAGCAATGCATATACCCATGTATGTGTAGATAGATAGATAGATAGATAGATAGATACATAGATATAGATATAGACATAGATATAGATATATATACCTCCCCATGTTACCCAACATGGAACTTCCCAGGTGACTCAGTGGTAAAGAACCTGCCTGCCAATGCAGAAGATGCAGGGTCAATCCTTGGGTGGGGAAGATTCCCTGGAGGAGGAAATGGCAACCCACTCCAATATTCTTGCCTGGGAGATCCCATTGACAGAGGAGCCTAGTAGGCTGCAGTTCACGGGGTTGCAAAAGAGTCGGGCATGACTTAGCCACTAAACAGCAGCAACAATTATCTAACCCAGAGCTGCTAAAATCCTTGCAATCTCCTGACTGATGAGGTTGCTTAAGAGCCGCTTTTGGTCTAATATTTGGTCTTTGACTACAAGTCCAGACACAGAGCTTCTAAATCCTTGGAATTTCCTGAGTAATAGGAATATCTTTGGTCCTAATGAAGTAAATGTGTGTGTTCCTGGATGGGGAGAGTCAGAAAAATAAAGCCATGATTAGAAACCTGTACTGTTTATCCCCACCCCCATTCTCCAAGGAGGGAGTTAATAATTATTCAAACTTCCATAAAAGTCAATATACTAGGAGCTTCAGAGAGCTTCTGGGTTCGTGAGCATACCTGTATGTGGAGAAGGTGGGGAACCCTGGGTCCATAAGTACAGAAACTCCTGGGCTTGGGACTCCCTGTTCTGGCCGTTGATCTGTACTCTTTAATCACATCCTTTATAACAATCTAGGAAATATAAGGACAGCTTCCCAGGTGGCACTAGTGGCAAAGAACCTGCCTGTCAATGCAGAAGACATAAGGGACACAGATTTGATCCCTGGGCTAGGAAGATCCCCGGAGGAGGGCATGGCAACCCACACCAGTATTCTTGCCTGGAGAATCCCATGGACAGAGGAGCCTGGCAGACTACAAACCAGGGTTGCAAAGAGTCGGGGACACAACTTAGCACAGACACATACAAACATAAGTAACTATTTCCCTGAGTTCTGAGAAGCCACTGTAGCAAAGCATCCAATCTGAGGAAAGAACTGCAATAATCCCCCCATCCCCGATTTTGAGCCAAGTAGACACATTGTGGATAACTTGGGGATCCACTACCTGTGTCTAGCATCTAGAATGAGACAGACTTGGGGGACTGAGCCCTTAGCCTATGGGGTCTGACAAACTCCAGGTAGTTAGCATCATAATTGTATTGTAGAACCCCAACTGGTGCCTGGAAAGTTAGAGAACTGGTGCGTGGGGAAAAAAAAACACAAGAAAACACTGCATATTTGGTGTCACAAGTGCTGTGGCATGAACAGGGAAAAGAGAACCAATAGCCTACTTCTGAGGCAGGATTATTTTGTATTAGTCTAATATGTAAATATAAATCTAATAGTACACATCATCCTTAGAAGAATAATGGTTTTGAGAATAAATCCACATGAACCATTCATAAATGGAAACTGATGTCATATCATGTAGATATACATATTTGTATGTATGACAAAGTTCATTTTTATGGTATTTTTTTTTCCTCAAAAGGGAGTTAAACTTAAAGAAATTAAAGTAATACATTTCTATATTTAAAAATTACACAGTTGATTATAGTTTCACTTGTGAAATTACAGGCTATTTAAAAATTACATAAATATATGCAATTAATATATTCATATATTCATCAACTGGAAGAGCTTTAGACACACGAACATTCAAATGTTAATGGTCTATAATAGCTCCTTCTTATTGTAAATTAAAATTAGTTACATCATCTCTATACTTAACAGCAACTATCAATTTTAGAAATCCAATTTACTTTAAAAAAAATCCTTTTAAACTCTATGTTAAAATATCTTTGAAAGTGTCTCCAGAGAAGAATGTTTTGCCATTAAAATCACCCAGTCTATTCATAGAACAAGTGAAAGTCCTAAGTTCACATACTGATGCTGAACTTATAAGAAAATTAGAATCAAGTTTTACACTCATTCAAACATACTTAGTGCTTAATGCTCAAGCTTGACCATTCAATATTAAAAATAGTTAAATAATAAAATTTGAAACCTCTACCAAAAAAGGCACTATATTCATAAATTGATAAGTTGAACTTTTCTGCCATGACTTCTTTAAAGTGCGTTTACATTTAATTTTTTAAAAATTAGATTTCTTGCCTGTTCAAATTATTTTTCATAATGCTCTCAAAACATGATTTTATGGACCAATAAAATGGTACATTTAAAGTATTATAAACTTATTCAATGTTGAGTAGGTCTAGGGAAATATGAGCATGAAGAGTGAACAGCTTATAATCTAACTTGGTATGTGTCAGACTATGATACTTTGGCTAAATAGAAAAGTTTTATTAGATTTACATTCAGTTAATCCATTAAGTTCTGCTGAGTGAATCACTTGAACTCAAAAGGCAAAGCCTTAGAAGCTGCATATTCCAAGTCTGGTTCCAATTTTTCTAACAAGGTGAAAACAGAATGAATTCAATCAAAATGCCGGACAAAACTGTGCATGGAGGGAAGAGCTGCCAATATCACATTACTTTAAATCAAATACAAACACAGGAGCCAAATGACTTCATTCTATCTTCACTGCCTAGCATAGAACAAAACTTGGAGGGATTTAAATTGAATATCACCTTGAGTACATGAATGATTTGACGACGCTATGAATAAAAAATCAACACGCTAATAAATCAGAATATGAAAAAGGAATGTACTTTCTAAAGGAAACTGACAGCTAAAGGATGTTTTTAAATAAGCTAAAAAGTATTGAGCTTCTTCCACATTTTAGAGTTAATCTAATTCTCTTTAATGTAACCCTTCCATCACTATATTTACTGATTTTGAATCAATGTTTCCATCTCAATAGGTAATATGATAAATATGTCCACGCCAAAGTGAAAAGTAAGTGAAGAATTCCTTGGCCCAGAGAGTAATGCGTATTTTAAGTAGATCTTTTTAAGAGAATGCATGAAATGGATCTGAATTCTTTTGGAATCTACTATGTGCCAATGAACCTACCTTATTCCATTTAATTTTCCAAAACAGCTCTAAGAGAAAGAGATAATTACTTCAGGTAATTTTACAAATGACCAAATCTGATCAGAAAAAAAAAACCTATACAAATTATAATTGTACCCTTAATTCTCATTTCATATTTAATGCTCTTTAAATAATATTACTGTTTATTCTGCATAGTCTCTCTATGGCTTTGTTATTCACAAATAATAATTTTAATGAAAAAATTTCAGTGTGTTGCAAACCACAATTAATAGCAGTATTATGCAACAGAACAACCTGACACATTTTGAAAGTTACTACTGAATTAAGGAAGGAAAATGAATCCACTAAAGAAGTACTAGAGTCCATGGCCAAAATTCAAAGAAAAGATATATTTTATTTTCAGAAGAATTTCTTTAGATGTAAAAGTGGAAGCATCCTATAAAGATGCGGGTGTTCTTCTTAATAAAGTTACAGATACTCTCAATGCCATAAAGCATGTTGCTACTTATTACTGTATTTACTTATTTTGCTTAGAGATGAATGGCAAGTACTAAAATGTTTTTATATGTGTATAGCAACAAAGACAGAATATGGTTAGTCAATTGGAAAGCAATATCTTTTGTTTTAAAAAAGTTAACAATGTTACCTAAAATTTATAAAGCATTTTATAGTTTTCAAGGCTCTTTCCCACATAGTATGTACCCTTTCAAAAGCCCTGTGAGATTGCAAGGAAAGATAAATGAGTAACCTGATTTTATGGGTAAGCAAATTAAGGCTCAGAAAGATTAAGTGTCTTGCATAATAATATACGTAGCTTTTATGGTGCCATTTATATATGATCAAAGTCAAGTTCCTTTCTAGATTTTCTGGCGTCTTCAACAACAGTGATTTTACTATTTGAGATAAAGTTTTACAAATGTTTCCCTAGTTTTCAAAATGGTTTTAATCTAAAGATTAGAACCGAATGAATGTTGTGAAATAACAACTATAAAGCCCCATAAAGGCTTTCAAAAATCATTCACAGAAATTAGTATATTTCAATGCAGAAAGCCAAATATGTAAATAAATAAACCAAAAAGGAAGCAATTGTTCTTCAATTTATAGAAGTGGTTAAAAAGGACATCCATGACTTGCATCAATAGTTCCTGAATTTTTGAATTAATAATACCTCATTTTCTTAGTTTAGAGTAATGTGAATTATTTTCAAAGAATCAGCGACATGTCACATCATTTTTTAGCATGAATAATGATGGGCAGGTTTGAGCTCTAATGATGCTTCGGGATCACAGGGTATGCAGCTTGGAGGCTTACCATATAAATTAGTGCAGTATCACATTAGCAAGCAAGGCACAATCAGAGAAATGAATTCAAACCGAAGGAAAGGAATTGCCATATATTGAAATAAAGCAAAAATATGCAATAATACCGCTTTACTCGTCAATTTAATCTTTCTGAATTCTGAAGATGGATTTGAGGATTTCGTTTGCAATCATCCTTTACCATGCAGATATGCTGCAGTAACTATATTAGGGCAGACAAGTAACAAAATCATTCCAAATATATTCAAGTAATTAGACTGAAGACCAGTCAGCCAGATCAATGTGTCTTTTTCATCTCATTACTTAGGTGGTAGAGGATGCCTAGTAACATTGAACAATACCTGATGACTTTTGGTGTTGAGGCAGCCTATTTTTGCCTATTTTGTTATTTGTACATTTCAAATCTGACTTCCAAGTTATTGTCTGCTTTAGAGAGAACCAATAATTTCTTCAGGCCAACCCTATTAGATTTCACCAGAATTTTGTAAGTTATAAACTCTTAAGTACTATAAAATTGTTAGTATGTATAATCAAAGAAGTAAAAATGTACACATGGTTATAGGATAATTGGTATTAAATTAGCTCCATCACTAATTCTTTGTGCTACCAGACCTTACACACAACTATTCCACCGGCTACTTTCTTTCATCTTACTGAGAAACCAACAAGAATATGGCAAAGATTTCATAGTAATCAGCTATCCATCACCATCCTTTAATATGCTATGGACCATGTTTTATAAGCTTAACAAACATTACATGATACTACTGTTCCTGCTAAGCCTGTATGTTCATATCACTACAAGAGTCAGAACTATCTGGATGAGCTTCCTGACAGATCAGATTTCAGTCTCAAGTCATATAAAATAGAATACATTTTAATTCGGCTTTTCCTTCACTTATTTTTCACAAACTTATTACAGCTTTGAGGTGAACCCAGATACATAATGTCCTGCTGTGATATACATCCAGTTAATTTAAAATAGGCAAGCATCCTGTATGCCGAAAACAGTTTTATCATTACAAACCAGGAGTTGCCTCAAAAAAAGAAAAAAACCACTGGGTTCTCTTGACTCTGGCAGATGCTTCTAAAGTTCAAATGAAAATTACAGAAGAGTGCTAGCTAGTAATCAATTTAGTTATCTTTTGTACCTAATTCACTTTTAATTAAAGCTTTGAAAGTGAAGGAAGAGTTCCATACAAAGTTAAAGGTTTCATACAAACATCACTGGAGCTCTTCGTTGATCAAATTAGATGTCAGATTACAACCGATCTGAAAATATATCAGTCTAAGATATTTGTCATGTTCCTTGATCAGAATCCCTTTGATCACTATAGAACAAGTTTTGTAGTAGAAGCAAAGCAATTTATTGAGGGGGAAAAATACAAATTGCTTGAATTTTGCCGGCAACTGTGACAGCCGTGTCCACAGAAAATGGGCATCCTTCCAATTGGATAACCCATAGTTTTGGTTTGCCACCTAACACAATAGATTACAACCCCTAACACTGTAATTGGAATCTAAACTATTTAATCCTCCTTTAGTCAATAACTGATATGGGCACATCGAGCTCTCTCCAGACAGTTTAAATTTGAAGGCCTGCTATTCTCCTGTTCTTTAGTGTGTGTTAGTAGCTCAGCCGTGTCCAACTCTTTGCTGCCCCATGGACTGCAGCCTGCCAGGCTCCTCCGTCCATGATATTCTCCAGGCAAGAATGCTGGAGTGGGCTGCCATTTCCTTCTCCAAGTTCTTTAGTAAATTCTGGTAAAAAGAAGTGATACTGGAGAAAAGAGATGTATGCACCACGCAGTATATTGATTTAAAGCATGTAAACTCTTTAATTTATAGAAGGTTTTGTACATGGAAACAAGAATATATTTTCATTGTTAATTTACTTTTTAACAAAACAGATAATTTAAATGTTATGACTATGGTTTTTATTCAGAACAAATATGCATAATAAAAGAAAAATATGATACATGAAGCAAATTTCTCTTAAAATTGCTTAAAAAAACAAAAATTTGGTATCACTTAAGCAGCTAATGTTCTTTTATTAGATGAAAATTTGCTGCTTTAATTTAGAGGAATTTCTAAACCAAATTAAAAATTTATTCAAATAATTATGTTGCTCCTTGATATATTTCCATTATTCCTCACTAGAATGTTGTTCTATGCTTAACTATTTACATTTTTGCTATTTTAATAGATACAATTCATTTCTTTAAATTAGATTATATATATAGATTATTTAAAGTAGATTTTGTATGTGATCAAGAACAAATTAGATACATTTTATTGTTGTTTCAATGTCTTAACCTATAAAATGAGTATTGGACTATGCTCTGCTTAGGGCCCCTTTCAGCTCTAAAAAGTCTTGATTTAAAGATCTGAAATATTAATTAGTAGAAAAGATTTATTACTGATGAATTCCAAGCACATGGGTCAA
The DNA here is from genome assembly GCF_023699985.2 of Odocoileus virginianus. Taxonomy (NCBI): domain Eukaryota; kingdom Metazoa; phylum Chordata; class Mammalia; order Artiodactyla; family Cervidae; genus Odocoileus; species Odocoileus virginianus. Next base: position 62,824,276 of record NC_069684.1, read on the forward strand.
TGAAGTTTATTTACTAGTACCTTTTCATTTTACTTGAAGACCAATATACTCAAACTTACTATCACAGTTAGTAGATTATTGGTTCTCCAGTGAGGATGTTTTTGTCCTAAAGAAATTATTTAAATTAAGCTAATCTTTCTGAGGAGTGGGGTGATGTGGCAGTGTGTGAAGACATTTTAAGTTGTAAGAACTTGAGGTGGGGGGAGGGGGGTATTGCTACTGGCCTCTAGTGAGTAGAAGCCTGCAATGCTTCTAAGCACTTGAAAATGCACAGGATAACAACTAGGACAAAGAATTAGCCCAAAAGGTCAACAGTACTGAGCTTGAGAAACCCTGTACCAGGTAGTGAAAAAACCTTTCTGCCTTTAGCCTAATCTTATAAGAGAAATATAACTGCCTATTTATTAAATAACATTACAATGACCATAGCATACTTCAGGAAAAAAAGCAAAAACTCAGCCTTTTAATTTCTAGATCTGTATCACTTTCAAAACTACAGTCTAATATCTTATCTTAGCTTCTTTTTTCTTAATCTTGTAAAGATATTTTGTATATCTTACACATTAAAAACAGAGCAAAATTATTTATTTTTTACTCTGTTTAAACTGTCACTCTATCTTACAAACTGATCAGTCTTTGGCAGAAGTTTCAAGTAATTTCTGTTTAACTTTAAAAATCAACATGAATATCTCATGTTGAAAAATAGAAACCAAGAATGGCACTGCCTATTATTTTCACAGCCATCATTTCCTGAGCACCTGCTGCATGCCGGCATCCCGGGAAGGGGCAGACCCCATGACAAAGTGGAGAAGCACAAAGGGAAATGTTTCTATAAAAACCCAAGGAAGGATAAATAGGACATATCCAAGGGAAAAAGAAATCTAGCCTTTTAGGAATGAAGAGTCATCAGTGAGAGGAAACGATAGAAAATTAATCCAGAGATGTAGACAAGAGCAAAACTCACATAAGGCATGGAGGGCCGTTAATGGAAACCGGTAGAATATTTTACAAAGGAAAATGTCAGAATCAATTTCTTTTCATTTCTCTTTTCTTGTTCCTTCTTTCCTTCCTTCTTCCATTAGTTTTTTTTTGTTTTTTGTTTTTTTTTTTCCATTTTTCCTTTCAGATGTCACTAGCTGTTTAGAAGAGTATAAGATGAAAACATCGTAAATGGGGAATGCCCTGGTCTAGGTTAGTAGTGCTGAGAAAGGGAGAAAAAGTGTATATAATATAAAGCTTAATATCCTAAGATCTGCTAGCATATCAGCTATGAGGGTCAAGGGAGTGTATGCTTACAGGCTTTTGGGCTTAAATATTTGGATTCATGGTACTGGCCATCACTGAGAAATGGAAACCAAAGGAGCAAGTTTGTTTCTTTGAGCAGGTTTTGTTTTTTTCATTATATTTTTTGCTTGCTGGCTTGTTTTATGGAGAAAAGTAAGTCTTCTTCTTTCAATATATTAAGTTTAGGATCTCCATTGCCCATACAGAGATAAAAGAAAATATTTGGGACTCATAGGAAGATTAGAGTTTGGATTACAAATTTGGTGTCATCAGTACATAAGAGCACACAAATAGTATTAAGTAAAATCACCTATAGAGAATATAAAGGTAGAAAAGAGAAAAAGAAATAGAACAGAGGCTAACAGAAAGCTCAGAAGTCAAGGGGATGACATGAAATCAGAAAAAGGGAAAGAGAGGATCAGCGAGTTTTAGAAGGGAAACCAGCAGAAAATGTCCTCCCTGAAGACAAGTAAAGTAACAGTTCAAAAAGAAGGTCTGATAAGAGTGTAATTCTGCTGAAGGTAAAGTCAGGAGAGAACAGAGACTTGACCGTGAAAGTGAAAGTTACTCAGTCGTGTTCAACCCTTTGTGATCCCATGGACTCTTTATAGTCCATGGAATTCTCCAGGCCAGAATACTGGAGTGGGTGGCCTTTCCCTTCTCCAGGGTATCTTCCCAACCCAGGGATCAAACCCAGGTCTCCCACATTGCCAGCAGATTCTTTACCAAGGGAAGCCCAAGAATACTAGTGTGGGTAGCCTCTCCCTCCTCCAGTGGATCTTCCTGACCCAGGGATTGAACCAGGATCTCCTGCTTTGCAGGTGGATTCTTTACCAACTGAGCTATCAGGGAAGCCCATAGTGGGAGGCAATTTTGATGACTTTAACAAGAGTTATTTCAGTGAAGTGCCTGGGTCAAAAGCCTGATTGGAATGGCTACAAAAATGGAGACTTACGAATACAGTCTTTTGAACAAGTGTTTATTTTTCTTCCTACTGAAATATTGCTAAAATGGCATTAAGACCTTTTCAATGGCATACATTTACAAGGTGGAAAACCAAAGACAAAAAGTAAAATAATAGCAGACCAGATATTAAAACACATTTTGGAATTTAGAAATCAATTTAAAGCAAGAGGAAGCGATAGCCTACATGCTTGAAGGGCTAAATGCAGAGAAAGCAAATCAGTTTGCTCACAGAATCACCAGTTACATGAGAAATGGCGTTGGGAGAAGGCATATGGCTCCAAGTTTGTTTATACCTCAGAACCTTTTGTACCTACCACCCAGCCCCAGGTCACTACCTCCTACCCCATGCCTCACATACTCCCCTCCTGCCCTCTGTGTCCAGGAAATCTGACACTGATCCTCAGAAACAGCATTCACAGAATTCATTTCTGTATGATACATGAAACAGCAGACTTCGAAGACAAAGAAGCAAATCAAGAACAAGAAAAATTTCACAAGGATTAGGGAAGAACTGAAGGGTGTTTATCACATTACTTGGTAATTAAACATCTAAACATGCAATAGATAATAGCTGTCATGTGAAATATAGATGATCATTTATATAACCTTGTGGTAGAGAAGTTGAAAAAATCATCTACTGTAAATAAAAACACAATTAACAATGTTAAACAACAAATTTGAAAAAGATGCTTATGATATGCCTAACTAAGAGAGGGTTACACTTTCTGTCACAAGTGCTCCTGCAATTAAGTTAGAGGAATTTAGACAGCTCCACAGTGAAATGAGAAAAGAATATATAAACCATTTAAATAAAGTAAGAACCACATTGAACTTTACCATCAATTAAAAAATCATTAATGGGATATTTTGCTTCAGCAGAATTAAAATGAGTTTTAATTCTACCCATTGCTGAATGTGTAGTAATAACTTTTTGAAGAGCTTTTTGATAAAGTTGTTATTTCAAGGATCAAATCCTTTGATAAGGCAATTTTCAGATCCTTTTATTTAGAAAATAAGTATGTGCTTGTGTGTGTTATTGTTCTGTTTTTGTTTCTATTAACTAAAAAATTGAAAATTCTGAGTTACTGTAATACCTATCCTTGGGAATTGATAAAATTAGGCATCGTGTGTACATACATGCAATATAATATAAATACTTAAAAGGATGATGCCACTAATGAGACTTTTCAAAGACACTGGACTCTAATCTCTGTAATTTGTAAATGTTACCTCATAAGAAAAAAATGCCTTTGTACATATAATTACATTGAGAATCTTAACATGAACAGATTTCACTGAATTATCCCCGTAGGCTGTCCTTATAAGAGACGCAGGTAAAAGAAGAGAAGGCAATGTGCCCACCAAGGACCAAGGCAAAGGTGGGAGTAATGTGGCTACAATCAAGGGAAGCTGACAGTCACCAGATACTGGATGCAGCTGGGAATGTATTCTGCCAAAGTGTCCAGAAGCAGCATAACTCTGCCACTACTGTCAGCCCATTGATACTAAATTTTGGAGGTATGGCATCCAGTACTATGATAGAATACCTTTCTATTGCTTTAAAGCATCAAGATTATGGTAACATGTTACAGAACCTATAGGAGGCTAATACACTACCTATATTCATCAATAAGGAAAATGTCTATAGTTTAAGATTGTCAGCTCATGAATCATACATATCCAAAATTACATGAAAAATACCTAGAAAATATACTGACAGGACTTACACATGAATATTAAGATCATTGGTAGTTTGTGAATTTTTTGTTTTAATTTTGACCATAACCATATATTATTTTTTCTGGTAAAAATGTTATTTTAATTTTTAAACAAAAAATAATAATTTTTAAACAAAATGCATTTATGTATATATCAACTGCAAAATACCCCCATTTCTAATCAAGTAGGCTAAAGTGATATAGTTGAAGTTTTCTGTACCTGGTGATATTGAGCCCTATGAAGTGGCATGGCTGACTCATTAAATATTAATCATTAATTTATATAATCTACAAATTGAATTAATGATTAATATTTAATGGGCTTCCCAGGTGGCACAGTGATAAAGAATCTGCCTGCCAGTGCAAGTGACGCAAGAGACAGAGGTTTGATCCCTGGGTCAGGAAGATCCCCTGGAGTAGGAAACAGCAACTCACTCCAGTATTCTTGTCTGGAATATTCCATGAACAGAGGAGTCTGATGAGCTACAGTCCATGGAGTCACAAAGAGTTGGACACAACTGAGGGAGATATAGCACACTTAATCACTTTAGCCTACTTGATTAGAAATGGGGGTATTTTGCAGTTGATATATACATAAATGCAACTTACAAGTTACAGAGATTAAAGTCCAATGTCTTTGAAAAGTCTCATTAGTGGCATCATCCTTTTAAGTATTTATATTATATTGTATGTATGTACACATGATGCCTAATTTTATCAATTAACTTTTATAGAAAACAAAATAAAATCTTGATTAAAGAATGATCAACTCAGCACAAAAATCTTTTAGGTGGTCTCAAGAACTGAGTCTCTTCAAAGGTTTATTCTCTCTGTATGTATATGTGTGTGTGTTTGTTTATATTTCATCCACATCTGTAATATGTAAATGTTTATATAAATACATTAGTTTTATATACAAGATCTTATCTCTGCTATAAGCATTCACAAATTGCTTTTTCCCTATTTTTAAGTTGCTCAGTTTTCCATCTGTCATCTCATTACTAAACATCCACTGCTTGTTAATCCTGCCTATATGCTCCTAGCTGCCCCTTGCCCAGGAACACTGTAAGAGAAGGAACTGTGATTTATTCCAAGCATAACTGTTGCCCCTATAATATTTAGTCCACGCATAACTGCTGCTGGTGCACTGTGTGTGCTTAAGAAATGATCTGGAGTTCATCTGAACTAAGTTTCAAAAACAGAAGTAGAAAGAAAGCAGGAGTCTCAATACTCATACCAGATAAAATAGACTTTGAAATAAATGTTGGGAAAAGAGACAAAGAAGGACACTACATAATGATCAAAGGATCAATCCAAGAAGAAGATGTAACAATTATAAATATATATGCACCCAACATAGGAGCACCGCAATATATAAGGCAAACGCTAACGAGTATGAAAGGGGAAATTTATAGTAACACAATAATAGTGGGAGACTTTAATACCCCACTCACAACTATGGATAGATCAACTAAACAGAAAATTAACAAGAAAATACAAACTTTAAATGACACAATGGACCAGCTAGAACTAATTGATATCTATAGGACATTGCACCCCAAAACAATCAATTTCACCTTTTTCTCAAGCGCACACGGAACCTTTTCCAGAATAGATCACATCCTGGGCCATAAATCTAGCCTTGGGAAATTCAAAAAAACTGAAATCATTCCAGTCATCTTTTCTGACCACAGTGCAGTAAGATTAGATCTCAATTACAGGAAAAAAAATTATCAAAAATGCAAACATATGGAGGCTAAATAACATGCTTCTGAATAACCAACAAATCATAGAACACTTTCTAACACCATACACAAAAATAAACTCAAAATGGATTAAAGATCTAAATGTAAGACCAGAAACTATAAAACTCCTAGAGGAGAACACAGGCAAAACACTCGCCGACATAAATCACAGCAGGATCCTCTATGACCCACCTCCCAGAATATTGGAAATAAAAGTAAAAATAAACAAATGGGACCTAATGAAACTTAAAAGCTTTTGCACAACAAAGGAAACTATAAGCAAGGTGAAAAGACAGCCCTCAGATTGGGAGAAAATAATAGCAAACGAAGCAACAGACAAAGGATTAATCTCAAAAATATACAAGCAACTCCTACAGCTCAACTCCAGAAAAATAAAGGACCCAATCAAAAAATGGGCCAAAGAACTAAACAGTCATTTCTCCAAAGAAGACATACAGATGGCTAACAAACACATGAAAAGATGCTCAACATCACTCGTTATCAGAGAAATGCAAATCAAAACCACAGCGAGGTACCATTACATGCCAGTCAGGATGGCTGCTATCCAAAAGTCTACAAGCAATAAATGCTGGAGAGGGTGTGGAGAAAAGGAAATCCTCTTACACTGTTGGTGGGAATGCAAACTAGTACAGCCGCTATGGAGAACAGTGTGAAGATTTCTTAAAAAACTGGAAATAGAACTGCCATATGACCCAGCAATCCCACTCCTGGGCATACACACCAAGGAAACCAGATCTGAAAGAGACACGTGCACCCCAATGTTCATTGCAGCACTGTTTATAATAGCCAGGACATGGAAGCAACCTAGATGCCCATCAGCAGACAAATGGATAAGGAAGCTGTGGTACATATATACCATGGAATATTACTCAGCCATTAAAAAGAATTCATTTGAATCAGTTCTAATGAGATGGATGAAACTGGAGTCCATTATACAGAGTGAAGTAAGCCAGAAAGATAAAGACCAATACAGTATACTAACACATATATATGGAATTGAAAAAGATGGTAATGATAACCCTATATGCAAAACAGAAAAAGAGGCAGATGTACAGAACAGACTTTTGGACTCTGTGGGAGAAGGTGAGGGGGGGGGGGATGTTTCGAGAGAACAGCATCGAAACATGTATATTATCTAGGGTGAAACAGATCACCAGCCCAGGTTGGATGCATGAGACAAGTGCTCGGGCCTGGTGCACTGGGAAGACCCAGAGGAATCGGGTGGAGAGAGAGGTGGGAGGGGGGATCGGGATGGGGAATACATATAAATCCATGGCTGATTCATGTCAGTGTATGGCAAAAACCACTACAATATTGTAAAGTAATTAGTCTCCAACTAATAAAAATAAATGGAAAAAAAAAAAAACAGAAAGAATGTAGACACATGAGCATAATATTTGAAAACTCTTATTGTGGAGTAGGTATCCATAGATGTTCCTGACAGCCATGGAGTGCTGGATGTCTCTAATGTGAATCTGAGATAGGTTATAAGGATGCAGACATGAATTCAGCATCCACATATACTCCAGTCACTTTGATGTACCTTATGCTCATTATCCCATGTGATCCAAACATTATTATCATTATCATTATTATTATTATTATTATTATTATTAAATGTCTTCAGTTACCAATAAGGAAGCTAAAGCTTAGAAAGTATAAATTAGCTTTGACTGAGATCTTAACAGCTGTCGACAGCCTTACTCGAGAACTGAAGTGTTTATCCACACATTAAGGACCTGTATTTGTGAACGTGAAGATCCTTACTGAGTATAGACACCTGTTTCCTTCCAGAGAAAAACCAGTTTGGAGTATCTTTTTCTCTAGATTCACAGTTGTAACTAAACCAGAGGGAAGGACATGTAGGAAATTAAATAGAAAGTTTATTGATATGCTTAATACAGAAACTAAAACTAGTTTCACAATAACCCCTATCTTTTCGTGTAGCTAAGAAACTGACACTTCAGAATTGTGTAAAATGCCATTAAATTCAAGTGAACAGAAACAATTTTCTGAAATAGAGTGAAAATCTATTAAAATGGAATCACAAGTTAAGGTAAACAAAACTCACTTGAAAGGTGGTTTTTCCAACATGGTTGCAGTTGTTGTTCGGTTGGTAAGTCATGTCCAACTCTTTGCAATTCCATGGGCTGCAGCATGCCAGCTTCCCCTATCTTCTACTATTTTCTGGGATTTGTTCAAATTCATATCCATTGAGTCAGTAATGCTATCTAACCATCTCATCCTTTGCCACTCTTCTCCTTTTGCCCTCATTCTTTATATTATTAGATATACATATTTATTGACTTTTTAAAAAGATAATCTGTTATGAGATGTGGCTGTACAGTGAGATTACATCGAATTTCACTTTCCTTTAAAAAATTGAGTATATAATTCCACATTCTGTGCATTTGTTTTACTTTAAATATATATTAAGGACTTTGGCAGACCTCTTCAGTTCAAGTATACCTGATTAACACAATATGCCTAATTGTCTACTGATATTTACTTTAAAACCCTTTTCACCAACATATAAATATTTATTAATCACCTTATTACTGATATATTTGTGTTATAGTAGTTTCTAGAAGTTATCTGTCAAAACTTTACCTGTTTTATTATTTTTTATAAAAATGTATTCAGCCCTTCCTCTAGTCTGTTTTTTTATCTTTTGGTTTTCTTTTTAGTGCTATGTAATTGGCCTTTTTCTAAAGTTAAAGAAGAAGGATTTGAGCAGAAAGCAATACAGAAACACAGAATATTGACAAAGATAAATTGTTCTCATTATAAATGCAGAAGTTATTTTAATATCAAATAAGACATCATATACTTGTTGACTATAAAAAATATGACACATATGATAAGAAGAAGATAATGTAAGGTTGGAGAATTATTGAGAATTCTGGGTGGACCATTCTTTATAATAACTTACAAAAATAAATGTCTCCTTTTAGAAAGTAAGATGATGGCTATTATTCAACTTGGTTCTTACTTATTGAAATATCTATTGTTGATTAGTTGCTAAATTGTGTCTGATTCTTTTGCAACCCTGAGGACTGTAGCCCACCAGGCTCCTCTGTCCGTGGGATGCTCCAGGCAATAATACTGGAGTGGGTTGCCATTTCCTTCTCCAGTATATCTTTCCCAATCAGGAATCAAACCAATGTCTTCTGCATTGACATTTTGCGCTGCTCATCTTCATACTGAGCCACTGGGAAGCCCCCATTGAAAGATACCTGGATGAAATAAATAGTGTAAAAACAGAAGTTTCTTCTCTGAATTTAGAGAACTAAGTAGTAAGTGCAACACCTTTGGAATAAGACAGAATTGCAATCAGTCCCTCCACTGGGTGTCTAGTTCCTAGGCTAAGGATTTTCAATCCTCCCTGCACATTGCCTGGGGGCTTCCCAAGTGGCGCTATTGGTAATGAATCTGACTGCCAATGCAGGAAACACAAGAGATACGGGTTTGATCCCTGGGTCAGGAAAATACCCTGGAGAAGAAAATGGCAACCCACTCCAGTATTCCTGCTAGAAAATTCCACAGACAGAACAAGTCTGGTGGGCTACAGTCCATGGGGCCACAGAGAGTCGGACACCACTGAGCGACTAAGCACTCATACACTGCAAGTCCTAAAACATCATATTAACAAATATATCAAAGGTTTCTAAGTATTCAGCCCCTTCCCCTGACACTCACTGCTATGGACTTTGGGTATTAGTGTATATAATATTGTTTATTATACTGCACATTTCTTCCAGCATGGCTTGAATGGGAGCTGCAGTAAACAACTCTTATCAATAATGATCTTTTTTCATGTAAAATGGCACCTCTTTTAAGTATACCTATTTACCATAAAAAAAATCTCTAAACAAAATCTGGTCGATGATGATAAAAAAACTGATTAAAAAATATTATATTTTATCATGTTCTTATACACAATTATTTTCTCATTCTTTTTTAAAATTAAAATATCACTCAACATCACACTGCTTTTGTCATCTAGTAGAGCTTACACATTTTACGCCTTATATAAATTCTCTTCCCCATATCTTATATTAATTCTTTCTTAAGTTAATTTTTATTTTCCTTTTCCTTGTACATTTATCTGAACACTTCCTAAATATTCTGCTCTGTTCCTCATACAAAACAACCTAGAAATTCAGTATTTGTCCTTTCATGTAGTGTAATATCTTCCAATTTTGTCTATGTTGTCCAGATGACAGGATCTTCTTGCTTTTTAAGACTGAATAATATTCCATCATATGTATATAAATACTGCATTTTCTTTATCCATTCATCTGTTGATGGACACGTAAATTGTTTGGATATCTCGGCTATTGTAAATAATATTGCAATGACCATGGGATCCTTGAAATCCTGACTTCATTTCCTTCAGACATACAACTAAAGTGGTATGGCTGGATCCAATAGCAATTATATTTTTAATTTTTCTGAGGAATCTTCATACTTTCCTCTAATTGCTGCATCATTTTCACTAACAGTATACAAATCCTCCAATTTCTTCACATCCTCACCATTTGTTATTTTTTCCTTTTTGATGAGTCATGCTAATAAGTCATTGCAGTTTTGAATTGCATTTGCCTGAAAATATTGTTCAGCATCTTCATATATCCCTTAGAATGAAACTAGTCACCTTTAAAACTTTAAAAAATAAAGCCTTAGGTATAACTCATCCTAAAATTAAATATAGCTGTTTTTTTTTTACCCAAAATCAACAAAATAAAAAATAAATAAAAGCAAAAAATAAAGAACTGAACTTATCAAATGCATTTGAAAAGACTGATGCTGGGAAGGGTTGAAAGCAAAAAGGAGAAGGGACTGGCAGAAGATAAGCTGATTATACAGCATCACCAACTCAGTGTACATGAATTTGAGCAAATCAGGGAGATAGTGAAGGACACAGGAGCCCAGCATGCTGCAGTCCACGGGGTCGCAAAGACTCGGGCACAACTTAGCAATTGAACAATTTATTAACCTAAATTTTAACCAATTTTTTAACCTAAGTGCTTTGTCTGGAATTCTTTTGAGAAGGACTGTGGTAGGTATGGGATGAACAGTACTTGAGACTAACTGAACAGACAGGAGCAAGAATGATCAAGACCCAGTGTGAGTCCTTGTGAGGTTCTCATCTGCCTCCCACCTGCCAGCCAATACTTGTGCTACTTTAACTTGAGGCTTCAAACCTAGGGTGAGATCAGCCTCCCTCTGATCCTGTGCATCCTGTAGTTTCACAACTCAGCTATGGTTTGACAAGGAGAAAATGGTACCTCTAATATACACATTATATCGCTGTCAAACCCAAGCCAAGGCATGATGCATCCTTATTCAAAATGTACCTCTGATAGTTTACTTTTTCTATGAAAAATTAAATCATATTGATTTTTTGAAAATATAAATTATTTCATTCTTTATAAAATATCTGAGACCCTGGTATTAAAGAATTCTCATGAAAAAATTAGAATTATTCTATATTTTCCATGGTAGTACCCATCTGTAAGCTTTGGGCTATTTAGCTTGTCTAAGAAAAAAAGCAAACTTTAAAATCAACATCCATCGTTTAGTGAAACTTCAAATATTAGAAAATTCTAATTACTTGAGTTCCTTTATGATCAAAGGAAAAAAGGAATAAAACCATGTTTTGACAGCATTACATTTAAAAAGTTAAAATTCATCTCAAAACTGAAACTAATTTTCAGAAATAAAAATTCAGTCATAACATACTCACCAATTTCTTACTGAATTAATAGAGACAACTAAACCCAGTAGGTTGCTTTTGATTATTTTTGTTCCAGAGACAAAATATAAAATGTATATGAATTTTAAGTTTAAATCATTGGTTATACTTATAACAATGTGTTTACCAATATTTATAATTGAATTTAAAGATTAGTAATACAAGTACTTATGACTATTTCATCCAAACATAGCTTCAAAAATATTTTCTCATAATGAATGTGTATTTGAAATAAAACTGTATGTAGAAATAACTTTTATGAAATTTTGATATATGATGATAAGTGAACAAACATGGCAAACCCTACACACACATACACACACACATACACAAACACAGATTTTCATATTTTCTCTGTATGAGCCTTAAATCTTAAAAAGTGTGTGTACACATACATTTACACACAGACACATTTTATGTTCCAAAGAAACTAGAAAAGAGAACAATGGTCACAAAAACAGAAAGTTAATGCAAAGTACTGGGGTATAGGCCAATTGCGAGCTACAAGAAAAAAAAATTGCCTATTTAGAAAATAATTTTCCAGGTCAATATGCAAATGTCACTTGAAAGCATTCTGACTTTTGAAATAAGCTGTTTCTCTTGAGAGGTTTTACAAATATCAGCTGTGTTTGTATAATGTGTTTGCAAGCAAACCAAATTTGGGGGCCAAAGTAAATTTTTATAATGAATTTATATATAAATCTTAAATAAGCTTCAATAAGCACACAGATGGCTTTGCAGGTGGTAATGTCTTAACAACTAAAGCTTTTCGAGAAGCATGTGTCAGTGTCTTGAAGTAATGATGGACACACAACAGAGCTCTAAGAAATCTCCAGTCCATGGAGTTGGCCTCTTTTGTCCATCATTTGGCCACCATGGTACTTTCAATTGTCTCAACGTGTCACACTCACTCAACAGTCTTTGTGTTACCAGCCCTAACTGTACATCCTGAACAGGTGTCTAAGACATGTGTGAAAAAGGTTAGAGATTGTCAGAGCTTGGAAGGATGCAGTAATTGACTTCCCAAAGAGAAAAGAAAAGCTTAATAGCACATGCAGTTAGATCAGACTTTTCACCTTCCACACGAAAGTGCAAGTGTCAGTCACTCTGTCGTGTCTGACTCTTTGCAACCCCATGGACCGTGGCCAGCCAGGCTCCTCTGTCCATAGGTTCTCCAGGCAAGAGCGCTGGAGAGAGTCGCCATTTCCTTTTCCAAGGGATCCTCTCAACCCAGGGATTGAACTCCCGTCTCCTGTAATGCAGGCAGATTCTTTATCAACTGAGACACAGGGAAGCCCTTCCACATGAAAGCAGGCTAAAATCAAATGGTGTTATCCATTTGTAATCTAGATTAACCAAATTGATCAACTATTTCTAATTAACAAATGAATTGTTGTTATTGGTGTTTAATTGCTAAATCATGTCCAACCCTTTTGTGACCCCATGGACTATAGCCCACCAGGCTCCTCTGTCCGTGGGATTTCCCAGGCAAGAATATTGGAGTGGACTGTCATTTCCTCCTCCAGGGGATCTTCCCAACCCAGGGATCCAACCCGTGTCTCCTGAATTGGCAGGAGGATTCTTTACCACTGAGCCACCAGGGAAGCAACATGTGAATTACCCACACAATTTCAATGATGTTAGGTTTCAACAAATTTCTGTTTAGAAAAATAGTCACTCTGGCCCCCCAATTGTAGAAAAGGTCATCAAACCATCATTTTGGTGGCAAAAATCTTATTATTCTTTAACAGTGAAACATCATAAGTCCTGTCACCCAGGTAGTAGCAGCAATCTCATTTAAAGGTCCAGCAAAGATAGTTGAGATTTTATAGACTGCCAAGCTAGAACAACGATTTTAGCAAAAGACATATTTGCAAAGGAATTTTAGTTCTTCCACCATCTAAATGTTTCAATTTTAGTTACCAGAAAGAGGTCAGAACAAGCTTTTTGGTGCAACCTCTTGAGTGAAAAGGGAATAGTGTCCTGCCCTTGTGACGTTAGCAAATAGAATAGTGGCACGATTATCACTTAGTATGAAAAGGATGACACAAATATCATCTTGGTACCAGCTATTCTACTGACAACTGCACAAACCTTTCACCTAAGGCTAACTACAATTAAAAATAAAAAGATTTATACTGCAATCCAATAAACTGCTAATTATTAGATTTCTTTCATATGCATTCCCAACACTTGTGAATTTTTACATCAAACAGGTCTTATTTTGTAGGCTGGATGCAATTGAAATATTACAGTACTGAGCAGTCTATAGTAAAGGGTACTTCAACAAGATTTTTTTTTCCTTATTGCTATTTGAAATGGTATGAAGGGCAACGAGGCTTTTAGGGAAACCCTGATTTTTAGCAGATTCTTTCAACCATCTCTGATGGATGAACTGTTGAAGATGTATGTTTTAGGTGATACTGAAAATGAACCTATACATGATCTGATTCAATCTTGTGTAGAAACATATCATTACTGTATATATATATATATATATATATATATAGGGCCTTCCAGTGGGTGTAGTGGTAAAGAATCTGCCTGCCAGTGCAGGAGACTAAAGGGACACAGGTTCAAATCCTGGGTAGCGAAGATCCCCTCCAGGAGGAAATGGCAACTGACTCCAGTATTCTTGTCTGGAAAATTCTATGGACAGAGGAGTCTACATTCTAATGGGGTCACAAAGAATCATATATGACTGAGTGACTGAGGATTCATATTTACTCATATATATATACATACATATGTGTGAATGTATATATGTCAGACTAGAGGAGATCATATGACTATAATAACATGTGATGTTTATGAAAAGTAACTGATTCTCTATTGTATAAATTTGACCTCTATTTCTTGAGATTACTTGCATATGTGATTGCATAAATAAATATCATTTTGTTCTGTTTAGACTCCCCACACCATAAAGGGCATGTTCTAATCATTAAGATATCAAGATGCTTAAAATTACTGGGCCATATTCTGAAGTCTTTGTATTTTACAGAAAGTCTTTGAACTTTCTGCAAAAGTTCTCATGCTCTCAACTGACCCTCACAGAAAACTTTCTACAGTCTCTTTAGGATTCTTATAGACTGATCTGCCCATTTGATGTTTCTGTACATTGTGACTATCACAACAGCCTGCAAGGTTTTCACAATGTTTTAAATATTGTTGAGTAATCTTTATATTTTATTTTCAAAATTCTTATGAGAAATGACTAGAATTTTAATGTTTTCTTGATTCTTCTATTTATATAAAATTGTGGGTCATAAAGAAATTTCTGAGCAGAGCATTGATATTTAGAATGAGAATAAGACATCTGAGAGTCAAGCTTGGCAGGACCTAAAAGATGAATTGCATCAGAAAGATGCTTGGAGGCATAACACAAGCAAAACTATGTGGGGTATTGAGATAAGACTTTACTTCTTTTGATGATACACTGAATTTTAATGCCATATTGGGGACAACACACATTTTCTAAAAACACCCAAACCCACAAAACACTTCTACATTCAAACTGTGAGATAAAAACAAATATCTACTTATTGAAATAAAATGCACACAATAAAAGACAGAAACGGAATGGACCTAAACAGAAGCAGAAGATATTAAGAAGAGGTGGCAAGAATACACAGACGAACTATACAAAAAAGATATTAATGACACAGATAACCAGGATTGTGTGATCACTCACCTAGAGCCAGACATCCTGGAATGTGAAGTCAAGTGGGCCTTAGAAAGCATCACTACTAACAAAGCTAGTGGAGGTGATAGAATTCCAGGTGAGCTATTTCAAATCCTAAAAGATGATGCTGTGAAAGTGCTGCACTCAATATGCCAGCAAATTTAGAAAACTCAGCAGTGGCCACAGGACTGGAAAGGGTCAGTTTTCATTCCAATCCCAATGAAAGGCAATGCCAAAAATGTTCAAACTACCACACAATTGCACTCATCTCACACACTAGTAAATTAATGCTAAAAATTCTCCAAGCTAGGCTACAACAGTATGTGAGACAAGAACTTCCAGATATTCAGGCTGGGTTTAGAAAAGATAGAGGATCCAGAGATCAAATTCCCAAAATCCGCTGGATCATTGAAAAAGCAAGGGAGTTCCATAAAAACATCTACTTCTGCTTTATTGACTATGCCAAAGCTTTTGACTGTGTGGATCATAATAAATTATGGAAAATTCTTAAAGACATGGGAATACCAGACCACCTTACCTGCCTCCTTGTATTCAGGTCAAGAAGCAACAGTTAGAACCGTACATGTAAAAACAGACTGGTCCAAAATTGAGAAAGATGTACATCAAGGCTGAATGTTAGCACCTACTTATTTAACTTACATGCAGAGTGCATCATGTGCAATACCAAGCTGGATGAAGCACAAGTTGGAATCAAGATTTCCAGGAGAAATACTAATAACCTCAGATGACACCACCCTTATGGCACAAAGTGAAGAGGAACTAAAGACCCTCTTGATGAAAGTGAAAGAGGAGAGTGAAAAAGCTGGCTTAAAACTCAACATTCAAAAAACCAAGGTCATGGCATCTGGTCCCATTATTTCATGGCAAATAGATGGGAAAACGATGGAAACAGTGACACTCTCTACTTTCTTGGGCTCCAAAATCACTGCAGGTGGTGACTGCAGTCATGAAATAAAAGACACTTGCTCCATGGAAGAAAAGCTATGAAAAACCTAGACAGAGTATTAAAAAGCAGAGACATTACTTTCTCAACAAAAGTCCATCTAGTCAAAGCTATGGTCTTTCCAGTAGTCATGTATGAATGTGAGAGTTGGATGATAAAGAAATCTAAGTGCTGAAGAATTGGTGCTTTTGAACTGTTGTGTTGGAGAAGATTCTTGAGAATATCTTGGACTGCAAGGAGATCAAACCAGTCAATCCTAAAGGAAATCAGTCCTGAATATTCATTGGAAGGACTGATGCTGAAGCTGAAACTCCAATACTTTGGCCACCTGACTCATAAGAAAAGGCCCTGATACTGGGAAAGATAGAAGGCAGGAGGAGAAGGTGACAACAGAGGATGAGATGGTTGGATGGCATCACTGACTCAGGGACATGAGTTTGAGCTAGCTCTGGGAGTTAGTGATGGACAGGGAAGCCTGGCGTGCTGCAGTCCATGTGGTCACAGAGAGTTGGACACGACTGAGTGACTGAACTGATTTACTAGTTGGTTACTGTGCATGTGTGCATGCTAACTCATTTCAGTCATGTCTGACTCCTTGGGACCCTATGGACTGTAGCCCACCAGGCTCCTCTGTCCATGGGCTTCTCCAGGCAAGAATACTGAAGTGGGTTGCCATGCCCTCCTCCAGGTGATATTCCAAAACCAGGGATTGAACCCACATCTCCTGTGGCTCCTACATTGTAGGCAGATTCTTTACCGTTGAGCCACTGAGGAAGCCCCATTGGTTACCCTTAACTAAAATGTAGGCTCCATAAGGAAAGACATTTTTGTCTTTGCCTTTTCCCCACTGTGAATATAATATATACATATAAAACATGAAACCAGAATTTCTTCTGGTGGTGGTGCTTTAGTAGCTAAGTTGTGTCCAACTCTTTTTTGATGTCATGGACTGTAGCCCACCAGGTTCCTCTGCCCATGAGATTTTCCAGGCAAGAATAATGGAGTGGGTTGCCATTTCCTTCTCCAGGGAATCTTCCCAACCCAGCATCCAACACAGGTCTCTGACATTGCAAGTGGATTCTTTACCACTGAGCTACCTGGGAAGCCCAAAATTTCTTCTAGCTCATAGTAAAACATAATTAATACAGACAAGTAACTACAAGCATAAATTAATGATTGGTTTACTATTGAAATATTAAATGTTACATTATAAAAGAATTTATAAGACAGTCCCAAATTCAATCTAAAGAAATCTATAACTGCATTCAAGAATGTAAAATGTTTGTAATCAAAGTGATTTTTAACTGTTTGACTATGTATCATCATAAAACTCCTCATTTATAGTGAATCAACTTGGGACTCATAGAGAAAAACCATATTCTAATTTAATTAATTGCAATTGAAAAATAAAATTTAATATTTACACTTTTTTTCACCTGTTGAGTAATATTAATACTAATAGTGTTGGAAATTACAAAAGTATAATAAACAGCAAAATAATCCCACATTACTCTACCAATTAAAATAAACCACTCAACATTTTGGTGCATGGATCTATCTATTCAGGTTTTAAAAATAATC
This sequence comes from Odocoileus virginianus, assembly GCF_023699985.2. Lineage (NCBI taxonomy): Eukaryota > Metazoa > Chordata > Mammalia > Artiodactyla > Cervidae > Odocoileus > Odocoileus virginianus. Next base: position 62,841,998 of record NC_069684.1, read on the forward strand.
CTTGAATATATGGTTGCAATTCAACAGCACTGACAATGTTACTATAGCTGTTTTTTTCTTAATACTCTATCATTAGCATTTCAAAGATTACTAAAAACTCAGCATTTCTATTTAATCATGTTCTTTATATTGTTATCAAATGTGACTTGTCTTTAATGTTGGCATTTTCGAGGTTATCTTAAGGTTTCTTAAAGTTACCCATTCAGTCAATGTTCTGGAAAATACTTTTTGAACTCCTACTATGTGTCAGACAGTCTACTGAGGTTATATAACTGAACAGAAACAGCTATGCCTTGCACAAATGGAGCAGGTTTTCTCAAGGAAAGGGGCCAACATCAAACAGTGAAAGGACAGACTACAGTTATTTCTACAGAGGGCAGAGATAGTACTGTGTGATCATAACTGGAGGACCAGAGTAAGTGGCAGAGATTTCATATGTGCTCAGTCATGTCCGACTCTGCGATCCTGTGGACTGTAGCCCACCAGGCTCCTCTGTCCCCGGGATTCTCCAGGCAAGAATACTGGAGTGGGTTGCCATTTCCTCCTCTAGAGGGTCTTCCCAACCCAGTCTCTTATGTCTCCTGCATTGGCAGGTGGGTTCTTTACCCCTAGCATCACCTGGTAAGCTCTATAGATTCCATGTGAAAAGTGAAAGTCGCTCAGTCATGTCCGACTCTTTGTGACCCCATGGACTATACAGTCATGGAATTCTCCAGACCAGAACACTGGAGAGGTAGCCTTTCCTTCTTCAGGGGATCGTCCCAACCCAGGGTTCAAACCCAGGTCTCCCACATTGCAGGCGAGATTGTTTACCAACTGAGCCACATGATAAGGGTAAATAGAGAGGCTTTCAATACACATATATACTTATTTAAGGTGGTCAATAATTTTATCTTAATACATTGTTTGTTATTTAAGAACTTAAGAATAAAGTATGGCAATGTGGTTATGTGAATATTGGCATTTTAAATAACATTTATTTAAATATTAGATCTGGAAAATATTAGAAAGAATGGAAAATCATGGTAAGTGGGGGCTTCCCTGATAGCTCAGTTGGTAAAGAATCCACCTGCAATGCTGAAGACCCTGGATTGCTTCCTGGGTTGGAAGACCCACTGGAGAAGGGATGGGCTACCCACTCCAGTACTCCTGGGCTTCCCTTGTGGCTCAGCTGAATGAAAAAAGAATTTTCTTACTATGTAATTTGGTTATCATTTTATACACTAAACTAGTAAAGGTAACATTTCTTAGAATAGTCACATAAAACTTTTGAATAATAATATAATGGTTCTAAGACATTTTTTAAAATATACACATTTTTATTATGTCTTCTTGTGTATAACCTCAAAAACAAGTTGTTCTTCATTTAAATCAGAATATGCACATTACTGCAATTAAAACATATATAAATTGCTTATGACAGCATTTATCTAAAATTTTGTAAGTTTTTATGTCCTTGCCTTTATGATTTAATAAACATATGAAGGCCAAGAACAAAAGTTTATGTGTGTGTATGTGGTTTACGTGAATTAGGAGAACATAAATTTTCAGAATACATGCCTAATTTGTCTCCTTGTCTTGGCTTTTATGTCAAAAATAATGCAGATAACTTTAGATTTCATAATCAGAGAAATAAACCACCTAAACATTTGGCTTCTTATTTATTCAATGGTATCTTGACTTTTAGGTTTGAACCATGTGAAGTGTTAAAGAGAGTAAAATCTAAGGTGCTGCTGTTTATAATAGCCAGGATATGGAAGCAACCTAGATGCCCATCAGCAGACGAATGGATAAGGAAGCTGTGGTACATATACACCATGGAATATTACTCAGCCATTAAAAAGAATTCATTTGAATCAATTCTAATGAGATGGATGAAACTGGAGCCCATTATACAGAGTGAAGTAAGCCAGAAAGACAAAGATCAGTATATTAACGCATATATATGGAATTTAAAAAGATGGTAATGATAACCCTATATGCAAAACAGAAAAAGAGACACAGAAGTACAGAACAGAATTTTAGACTCTGTGGGAGAAGGCGAGGGTGGGATGTTCTGAGAGAACAGCATTGAAACAAGTATACTATCAAGGGTGAAACAGATCACCAGCCCAGATTGGATGCATGAGACAAGTGCTCAGGGCTGGTGCACTGGGAAGACCCAGAGGGATGGGATGGGGAGGGAGGCGGGAGGGGCGATCGGGATGGGGAACACAGCAAATCCATGGCTGACTCATGTCAGTGTATGGCAAAAATTACTACAATATTGTAAAGTAACTAGTCTCCAACTAATAAAAATAAATGGGGAAAAAAAGGGAAAAAATCTAAGGTGCTGATATAAATACGTAAAACATTTTTTAAATAATGTCAGCTTTAGCATCTTAGATACTGCAAGATTTACAATAATAAAAAAAGTTCAGTTTTCCAATAATCAAAATGAGAGATGCTTCTAGCTTGCTTAAATATAATAAAATATGGAATTCCATTACAAGGCAAATGCTAAAGTCATTCAGGAAAAATATTGATTCTTTATAAAACAAAAGCTCTAATAATTTTAAAAAGTTGTTTCTAAAACTTGAGCTAACATTTAGATGTCATTTCTGAGCATAAAGTATCAGATTAATCCAAAATTCCACACAATGGTAATTAAACTGAATCTTCAAACACACATAGAATTAAATTAATTTCAAGAAAAGAAAGTACTACCATCATAATCACCAATTCTGAGTCCAAAGTAGTGACATTTTTAGAAAGTAAGACAACTACAAGATATGTTATTCAGACTTGCAAACAATAGCTGTTACACTCTTTTTAAAAAATGCATAATTTTGAGAACTTTTTATAGACATATAATGGCTAACACAATCCGTAGGGTTTTGTAATTACTTTTTATTTGAAATAGTTGATTTACAATGCTGTGTTATTTTCTGATCTACAGAAAAGTGAATCAGTTATATGCATATATATATATATATGTACAGTTAAATATATGCACATATATATCCACTCTTTTTAGCATTCTATTCCCATATAAGTCTATTTAGCATTCTATTCCCATATATTGAGTAGAGTTTCCTATGCCATACAGTGGGTTCTTATTAACTATCTATTCTATATATAGCAGTGTGTATATGTCAGCCCCACAGTATGTAGGTTTAATCCTGGCAGTAGTATCAATACATTCAGAGTCCTCAGACAAATTGTTTGTTTAACTTCCCTGAGCTTCAGTTTCCTCATCTGAAAAATGCACAAGGTACAGTTTGTGAAAGAGTCAAAAGTGGTCATGACAATGCAGTGGTTAACATAAAGTCCCCAATGTTAAATGCCATAAAGTCCCAGTTCCTACTTTTGTTACTCATTTGTGTTTTTCTCATGGATGTTTTCTACATGATTTCCTTATTCTTCCCAATTTTAAAAATCATTTTGCCCTTTATCTCGTTCTGACTACTCAATGAATTATCTATAAAGCACCCATTTTCCTGTTCACATTTCCCAAGGTAGCCCTGACATCTTATCAGATGACTGGGTTTATGTCCCAGCCCTGATAATTCTTGTGGTCTGGGTTGAGTTAGTTAACATTTTTACATCTGAGCCTTCTAATCTGCACAGTGAAAATCATAGCGGTACTTAGCTCATGGTGTAATCTGAGAATTAACTAAGACAATATGTGAAGTGTTTAGAACTATGTGAGCAAACCTTAACCATGACCAGGATGATATAAGTGAATGTATGCTTTTGCTCTTCTCCAAATCCAGTTAACAAGTGATTGTCAGTATAGAGATGGATACATTTTGAATATATTAAATAATCTATAGCTGGGAAGATCATATTGCTCAGACTCTCTATGAATCTCAGAAAAGACACCAGAAAATTAGATCCTATATTATTAAATTATTTAAGCCTTCAGAAACCATAAAAGTAACTGTCACTGAAAAATGACACCTGCTATAGAGGAGTCAACATGAAAAATGACACATTCAGAACACATGCTGCAATTTCATTATAAACATTCCCCGATATGATCGGTGACTAGAAACAGAGTGAAAATCAGAGCAGCTGGAGGATTTCTAGAACTTATGAGTGATTTATACCCCACCATAAATATCACATATTCTAAGTCTAGTCTTCAGAAATCAGAGCTGAAGTCCAGTGCTGGGAGAGTGGGATGCGGGAAAGAATTAATTTAAATTCTTGAAACTCATTCAAAAACTAAAGAGCATTTTGAGTATTTTTAGTTAAGCTTGAATTTTAGGTTTGCAATTTTTGACAAATAGTTTTCGATATTAAAAATCTTTTTGACATACATCATTTGTAAAAACTAATAACTTTTATAGAAAAACTTAAAATACTAGAGCATTACCCTGTTCCAATCATTGCTTCGTGTTTTGGAGCATTCATTAGAGATTTTTAATCTGGCTTTGGAAAAGTGACCAATTTTCAGCTGTGGTTCAGGTAGGCAGCAAATTTCTATTGTCTTCTCTTTGGAAGGGAGAGAAGGAGATTTTCTAGACCACTAGCCCATCGTATTGGTTTTTCAGATGAGCAACTTTTCATGCTTCGGTCAGTTCCAGCTCCCGGAAGGGTGGGATCTGAGGCATCATGACCCTGGCTGGGGTGTCCTTAGAACACCAAATCTAGTCACAATGGGTTAAATGTTGCTTCATTCTCTTGTATGGGGGTTGAACTCTTCATTTCTGAATATTCCCTTTTATAATGGGAATGTTTGCTTTAATTCATCATCATCAACAAAAACAACAAATGATTCCACATTTCTGTAGTAAGATCAGCATTTTGCTAAGGTATCTAAATTCACTGCCTTGACTTGAGTTCTCTGTTTATTCATTTATTCTAAAATCAGACAAAGAGTACTGACCAAACACTATAAATATTTAAATCTATCTATATAATAGTGTAAAACTTTCCCTCCATAAATATTAGGAACTGGCATCAGATAGACCAATGACTCTTACCATGCAAAAAATTATTGTACCTTTACATATTTGGTAAGTTGACAAGAAAAATATTGCCAACTCTTTCAACTTAAGTTTTATTTATACTTTATATTTATGCATCCAATACAATTTCATAACTTAAAACACTTTAAGTATTAAATCATTAAAAAAGAATGAAATACTGTCTTTTGATATTTTCTTATTCATGAATGAATTTGTCAAACTTTTGATTTCATGTATTACTCTCAGGTTTCCCAACCAAGAAATAAAGCATATGCATATAAAGCTCCTGCCACTTGTACCAGACATAAAGGTTTTATTTATTATGATTATTATTATGGCAGTTTTCATTTGTCTCTAAAAATAATTTTATAAATTTGTATTACTCTCATCCAATTTTGAACAATGTGGAGTCAGTTTGTGTTAACCTAGTTTCAGTATTGCGCACCACCTGTCCTTTTATAGATCTGCATCCTGAATATTGTTATATTTAGCGTCTTAGTTGGTGAGCATTCCATACATAGCATTTTCACTTTTTAAGTAGGTATAGTGAAGCCTATTGTTTGGATTATAAATCCAGATAAATAAATCCAGTTTATGACAGATTTTACAATATGTGTTTCCTGCCTTTTTCCACGAAAGACACCTTGCGTACATATAACATACTTGAGTCTTAAACTTGATCTTAAATTGTTCTGTGGATATTCACTGTATTCTAGAATGTGCTGTTATACAACCAAAGTATTGAGGCCAGCACAAAATACATTAATGGCTATTATTTTCTAGTCACTCAAAATCATAAGTAGAGCCATTTCCTAGTCTTTCTATATCCATTCAGAGATATCATAGCTTAAAAAACAACCTGATGTTGGCAGAAGAGCATTTTAAATCAGGAGGCAGAGTTTTTGTATGAAGAACAATACAGTCAGGGAAAGTAGGGGATCAATATTGTCAGAACTGTATTATTAGAGGTCTTACATTCAAGTCTTTACTCCGTTTGAGTTAATTTTTATGTACACTATAGCTTTCTTTCATATGTGACTATCTAATTTTCCCAACCCCACATATTGAAGACATAGTCCTTTCCCTGTTGTTCTAAGTATCTATCAATAGATGACTGGATAAAGGAGATATAAGACAGACAAGCAATGGGATATTATTCGGCCATAAAAAGAATAAAATCTTGTCATTTGAAACAACATGGATAACTTAGAAGGCAGAGGAAGACAAGTGTGATATGTGATTTCACTTATACATGGAATATAAAAGACAAACAAAGCCAAACTCATAGATACAGAAGATAGACTGATAATTTCTAGAGGGCTAGATGATAGGGGCAAAATGAGACAAGGAGGTCAAAAGGTACAAATTTCCAATTGTAAAATAAATAAGTCAGGAAGATGTAATGCAAAGCATGGTGACTATAATTTAGAATGTGTTCATACATGCTAAGTCACTTCAGTTGTGCCCAACTCTTTGCCACCCCTGGACTGTAGCCCACCAGACTCCTCTGTCCATGGACTCTCCAGGCAAGAATTATAGAGTGGGTTGCCATTTCCTCCTCCAGTGGGTCTTCCCGACCCAGGACTCAAACTCACATCTCTTACGTCTTCTGAATTGACAGGCAGGTTCTTTACCACTAACGCCCCCGCAACTGTATCACATATTTGAAAGTTGCTAGGAGAGTACATCGTAAAAGTCCTCAACACACGAAAAATAAATTTTTGCAATTATGTATGGCAATGGGTATTAACTGGACTTTTCCTGGTGAATCATGCTGTTGTACACCTGAAGTTAATATAATGTTATATGCTAATTATACCTCAGTAAAAATACATTATTATAGGAACTTTAGAGAGTCACACATATTTTTAATTCAGATTGTCAAGGAACCATTCAGTGGCTTATGATAACATGCCATCTCTGCACCAGTAAGAAATGACTGAGAGAAAATTTGTCCTAGAAAGTCTGCAAAATAGACTACTTTCGTGCTATACATATGAGAAAGGAATGGCTACAGCATATACAGTGGAAATATCTGTAAGCATCCAGTCTTTTTAGAACATAAGATTGGCCATGTGAAAACGATAGAGGAGCTGTATAAAATACCACAGATCAAGAAAACTAAATCCAGAAGCATCAAGGATGTTAACTTTAAAAAGTCATCTCTAGACAGGATGTTTCTTTCTAACATAAGAAGGAAATTTCAGTACTGTGCCAGTAATATCAAAGAAGTATGCAAGATGACATGGACTCTTTAAAAGAGCACTCCTGGGAGAAAAGAAGCCAGAGAGAGAAACAGATGTGATTAAGGGGAAGATGGATGGGAGAAGGGAGGACTTCAAGAGGACTAGAATTGCAATAATAAAATAAAAATCAGATGAGAAGGAAACAAAAACAGAACTGACAGTTCACATAACTGTATCAGCACATGGAGGGATATATTGAGAAAAGTGTCTTAGAATGGAAAAGAAAAACTTTAAGGAGCAGCAAGGTGATAGCTTGAAGGTCAGAAAAAGGATATGAGTTCTATGAATTGGATATGCTGTAGAACAATTTTCACACACAGAAAATAATTAAAAACTTAGATGGAAGAAATTCTCAATGGCATGAAAAGTTTGTGAACTTCAATGACTTAACAGTATCAAGGCAAGAACAATGACTTTAATAGATGTTAGCAAATAAATAGATGTTATCTCAAAATAAGCCCAAACAGGTCCTAAAAATATTGAATAAGGCTTTTACATATTCAGTTAATTTCCAATAACCAGTTTATTTAAACCATTGAGAAATATGATAGTGTGTTAGATAGAGCTAAGAAAGTGAGAGTCAAATTACTTTTATCAAAGAAGTTTGTATCTTTAACTTGCAAATAACAGCAACTTCTCTATCATGAGTCAGCAACAACACACTTAATAAGGCGTTAGTGCACAGTATGAAAAAAATTAACATTTTAACATTTCACCTTTGTACTGGAAATATGAACTATAAACCAGACAAAGTACAAAAAGCGATTCAGGCAATGTGCAACGCTGTGTAACAGCTAAGTTGGCAAAACCTTTGCTTGAATTTAAAGGACCATACTTGTTAGAATTATTTCCAAATCAATAACCATTAGCCCCAACAATGTTGATTTGTGCCTTTCTGAAAGGTAAATGGCTCAAACAAAATTATTGCCATAAAATCTTCCTCTCTAACAGTATTCATTTCAACAGGAAGCCAATAAATTTGACTTTCATGATAAGCCAATAAATAATGAAAAGGCCAGCATTTTATTTTTAATCAGCAAAAATTTAAATGCATTGGCATATGCAATGTCATTATTGCAAAAAAGCTGTGCAGTTATATTTTGATATGTACAACATGAAGTTTCAAAAATGAAGCACACACAGCATTACTATTACAACATAATCTGAAGATTATAAATGTCTATTAGTATCCTTTAGTTTGAAAATAATCCAGAGGATAATTTTCAAGATTATTTCTGAAGGAAGAAGTAAAACATTCTCAGTCTCAACTTACCACCATGTAATTCATAAAATTGTATTAATAAAAGTGCTGCTATAGCAACATTAATGTATAATTTGCATGTAATTTTATTTCATGTAGTATAGTGTCTATCATTTTCATCTCTCTCTCTCTCTCTGTCATGTCTGAGTCTTTGCAACCAGGATCCTCTGTCCATGAGATTTCCCAGTCAAGAATACTGGAGTGGGTTACCATTTCCTTCTCTAGGAGGTCTTCCCTGGCCAGGGATTGAACCCAGGTCTCCTGTGTTTCCTGCATTGCAGGCAGATTCTTGACTCACTGAGCCATTGTAGAAGCCCCTTTCTATCATTTTACTTTCGTATACTTTATGAGAGAGCATGTGACCTGATTAAATTGAATATATTTATTAAATACAATTACGATAAAAATGTAATAATAGAAGTGTTTAAAATATAAAATTTTTAAAAAGTAAGACTTTTCAGAAATACATAATCTCAATTGTGCAATATATGCCCAGTAAAAATACTGGATGAAAACACACCAAAAGTTAAATTTGGTTGTCTCTCTGTGGTAACCTTATAGAATTATTATAATTTAAGTACTTATACCTAGCCTAGTTCCAGACAGTCAAATCACTTTGTTTTTTTATTGTTTTCATTAGCAAAATTATTCATGTAGTAATTAATTTACTAATAAATAATAAAATATTGTGCTAAGGGCCACATAATGTTGAGTTCTGAATGAATATTTAGAGTACTATGTTATAAGCAGGTTATTAACTTTCTCTAATACCTATTTTGGGGAGGGAGATCTAAAAAGTTATTTCAGGGATTAGTGTGAAAATTAAAAGAAAATATAAAATATACATGATATGCTTGCAACCTAAGAGAGTATCACGTAAATGGTCAATTTCCTAACATTGTGTTCCCTTGTCTGTACATTTGATCTATGTGATTCTTTACTCTTTTGTTTCTAGCTTTAAAATGTTAGACTCTTAAAATCAAAGAAATTATTACACAGAGTACATTTTCAGATGAGCTTAGAAAACACATCTCTACCTTCAACCATGGATGTGAACAACGAGACATGCTTTTAAATGCTATTAGCCAAAGTAATGTGTTCTCAACTGGTTTGGCAATGTGCTTTTTGTCTTAACTTTATATGGAGGGGGAAAAAAAGTAATTAGAAATGCTTATAAAAATAGCAAAGTCTTCTAAATTTCAAGTTATTTAAACTACTCTGTTTATGTGCTCCCATTTTGTATTAACAAAGAATACTAAAAATAAAACCTGTTGTACATATGAAGAAATAAATCATATAAGCAAAATTAATCTGCAGCCCTCCTTTCAACAAGAATCACTCTCTATGATATATTATAATGAATAGTTGAATTTAAATAGCATTTATAAAATAGTTTCATTAACAAAGTAGGTAGATTACTTTGTTAAAGCTAATGATTATTTGCAAATTACTGAGTGTGCAAAATATTTGCATATCATGATAAAAAGGAGCGGTAAGTGAAAGCTTTTCCCTTAGAGCTTTAAGCAAAAAATGTAGCCTTCTAATTCATCTTAAATGTCTGACTCCAGAACTATAAGGTAATCAACTGTGTTGTTTTAAGCCACTGTATTTGTGGTAATTTGTTGCAGCAGCGATAGAAAGTCATTATGTCTATTGATACTAAAAAATATCATGAATGGGAATTTTGGGGATTTTCATTCAGGAAAAGGATGCCTTCTAATAATATCACATCCTCTCCACTGTTAATACCTCACAGTCAAAAAACATACTCATGCTGTCCCCTGCTAAAAAAAAGTCTCAGTTAACTTTATCCCACTTTCTCTCCTTGACTCTGCAGTGCTTCTTGCACATGTCTGAAATATGTCTTCTGTTCATTCATTTTTTAGAAGAGCTATATTGAAATATGATTTATATAAAAAGAACTGCACATATTTAATATTTACAATTTGATGAGTTTGAACATTAAACACATACCCATGATATCATCTCCACAATCAATATAACTAGATGTATCCAATACCTCCCAGAGCCTACTGTGTCCTTTAGTTTTTTATTTTGTTTCTGTATTTTTATTTAAGATGTACAGCATGTTGTTGTTGTTTTTTAAGTACTAGAATGTAATTGCTTTACGATGTTCTGTTAGTTTCTGCTATACAATAAAGTGAATCAACTATATGTACACATATATTCCCTCCTTCTTGAGCCTCCCTCTCAGCCCCCAAGGTCATCACAAAGCACTGAGCTGAGCTCCCTGGGTTTTGCAGCAGCCTGCCATTAATAATCTATTTTATACATGACAGTGGATATATGTCAAGGCTACTCTTTTATATTGTCCCACCCTTCCCTTCCTGCCCTGTGTCCACATGCCCATCCTCTTTGCCTGCATCTCTATTTCTACCTTGCAAATAGATTCATCTGCATCATCTTTCTAGATTCCTTATATGTGCATTGCTTCTGTGTTTTGTGGTAAGAACACTTACCATGAAATGAGCCCCTCTTAATCAACTCTGAAATGACATCACATATTGTTAACTACAGGCCCTATGTTGTACAGCAGATTTCTAGAACTTGTTCATCTTGCATAATCAAAACTTGACACCCACTGAATAACAATGTCTCATTTCTCCTCCACAATCACCATAGTATCTCTGCTTCCACAAGCTTGACTGTTTTAGATGACTCATGTAAGTGAACTCACGTGCTATTTGTCCTTCACTAACTGACTTCTTTTACTAAGCATAAGGATAACACCATCTTCCGTGTTGTCACAAGTGGTAGGATTTTCTTCTTTTTTTAAGGCTGAGTCATATCCATCGTGCATATTTTTTTATTTGTCCACTTGTCAATGGGTACTTTGGGTTGTTTCTCTAGCTTGGCTATTGAGAATAATGCTTCAGTGAACATGAGCAAGTAGATAAATCTTAGAGATCGTGATTCTAACTCTTTTGGATATATACTCAGAAGTGGGATTGCTGGATCAGTTGGCAGTTATATTTTTGAGTTTTTGAGAAATCCCCACACGGTTTTACATAGCTGTTCTACCATTTTACATTCCCACCAACAGTATACAAGTGTTCTGATTTCCCAGTGCTTATCTCTTTTTAAAATATTAGCCAGCAGTCCACTTGATGTCTTTTTATATTAAATTCATTACTCAAGGTATTAAATATACTTTCCATTTCAGTCTCTATTGCTTTTAATTACATCATTGTCATCATAATAACTTTGGCTAAGTTGTCTACTTCTTCTTTTCCTTACTCCCAAATATATCAATCCTTCCTCTGAAAGATACCATCTCTGGTACATTTCCTTTACTTTTGCCACCATCTTAAAGCTGCGGATCTTAATATTTTACCATACATTGTGTTCTCCCTAAGTATATGCACTCACTTCTAATGCTCAATCTTGTCCAAATAAAACTCTTGGAAACACAGTTTAAAACATTCCAATGGGTTCCCAATGAATACTTGCTAAAATAAAGACTCAGACCATAGATTCAAGATCACAAAGTCTGTTCAATGTCAACTTTTTAAACTTATCCTAAAAATAATAAGAAAAAAACATATTAACTACTTGCTGTAGGTTAAACATTTCTTTAGCTACTTTTCATATACCCATTCAATTAATATTAAGAGCCTACCACAAGGGGCATAGTATACTAAGTTTCTGACATATTATAGCAGTACAAAACTGGAAAAGAATGCCTACCATTCACAGAGTTTTAATTCAAATGGGGAACCTTGTATTATCAGTGGGAAAGACAGACAGGTAATAAGCTATTGAGAAAAATGAGCATGGAAGAGTTGTACAGAGGTGTGATGGTACCAAATGTAAGTAAGCTAATGAGCAGGACTTTGATGAAAACGGTGAAAGTGCTTCAGTGAAAAAACTTCACAGGAAAAGGTAGGGGAATGAGCTATCTGAGAATCTGGTCAAAGAGTATTCCAGGAAAGAAACAGGATATGCAAATGCCCTGAAGTAGTTTGCCTGATATGGTCCTAGGAAAAACAAGAAGGCAAAGAGAACTGGAACTCAGTAAGTGGGAACAGCAGGAAAAGTGATTTGTGACCATCTTGATACTCGTACATCAATGAACCAGTTTTAACTTCTGTTCTGAGCATGACGGGAAAATTTTGGAGACACTGTAGCCAATGAATGACTTAATTTCCCTTCTATGTTAAACAGAATCTTTCTGGATGCTAATTCAAGAGTACACTGAAAAGGGGCAGCAGTATAAACAGGGAAAAGTAAGGAGCCATTAGACAAGGCAGTGTTTCTTTGCCACTCTGATAGAGAGCAATAGTAGAACAGCCCAGATTTGTTGGTAACAGGCATCCTGAATTCAATTTTCATATAACTTTAAAATATCATATCTCCTATTTCATTTCTTACTATCATTTTATTTTCTCTCTATATTATCAAATCTGTTACTAAATTCATCATCATCAAAACAGTGGTCAATCAAATTACTGTTGTTCATTTACTGTCATGTATGATTCTGTGACCCCATGGACTGCAGTATGTCAGGCCTTCCTGTCCTTCACCATTTCCTGGAATGTCCCCAAGTTCATGTCCATTGAATCAATGACGCTATTCAACCATCTCATCCTCTGTCACCCTCTTCTCCTACTGCTTTCAATTTTTCCCAGTATCAGAGTCTTTTCCAAGAAGTTTGTTGTTCACATCAGGTGGCCAAAGTACTGAAGCTTCAGCATCAGTCCTTCCAATAAATATTCAGGGTTGATATCCTTTAGGATTCACTGGTTTGATCTCCTTTCTGTCCAAAAAAGCAGGGAAAACCCCTAGACCATTCAGATATGGCCTAAATCAAATCCCTTATACAGTGGAAGTGACAAACAGATTCAAGGGATGAGAGCTGAGAGACAGAGTGCCTGAAGAACTATGGATGGAGGTTCGTGATACTGTACAGAAGGCAGTGATCAAGACCATCCCCAAGAAAAAGAAATACAAAAAGGCAACATGGTTGTCTGAGGAGGCCTTACAAACAGCTATGAAAAGAAAAGTGAAAGGCAAAGGAGAAAAGGAAAGATATATCCATTTGAATGCAGAGTTCCAAAGAATAGCAAGCAGAGATGAGAAAGCCTTCCTCAGTGACCTGTGCAAATAAATAGAGGAAAACAGCAGAATGGAGAAGACTAGAGATATCTTCAAGAAAATTGGAGATACCAAAGGAATATTTCATGCAAAGATGGGCACCATAAAGGAAAGAAATGGTATGGACCTAAGAGAAGAGGAAGATATTAAGAAGAGGTGGCAAGAATACACAGAAGAACTGTTTAAAAAAAAAAAAAAAAAAAAGACCTTCATGATCCAGATAATCACAATGGTGTGATCACTCACCTAGAGCCAGACATCCTGGAATGCGAAGTCAAGTGGGCCTTAGGAAGCATCATTAAGAACAAAGTTAATAGAGGTGATGGAATTCCAATTGAGCTATTTCAAATCATAAAAGATGATGCTGTGAAAGTGCTGCACTCAATATGCCAGCAAATTTGGAAAACTCAGCAGTGGCCACAGGATTGGAAAAGGTCAGTTTTCATTCCAACCCCAAAGAAAGGCAATACCAAAAAATGCTCAAACTACCACACAATGGTACTCATCTCACATGATAGCAAAGTAATGCTCAAAATCCTAAAAGTCTGGCTTCAACAATACATGAACCAAGAACTTCCAGATGGTCAAGCCCGATTTAGAAAAGGCAGAGGAACCAGAGATCAAATTGCCAACATCTGCTGGATCATAGAAAAAGCAACAGATTTCCAGAAAAACATCCACTTCTGCTCTGCTGACTATGTCAAAGCCTGACTATGTGGCTCACAACAAACTGTGGAAAATTCTGGAATAGATCGGAATACCAGACCACCTGATCTGCCTCCTGAGAAATCTGAATATAGGTCAAGAAGCAATGGTTAGAACTGGACATGGAACAACAGACTGGTTCCAAATCAGGAAAGGAGTACGTCAACACTGTTATTTTAACTCTGCTTATTTAACTTATATGCAGAGTACATCATGAGAAACGCTGGACTGGATGAAGCACAAGATGGAATCAAGATTGCTGGGAGAAATATCAATAACCTCAGATATACAGATGACACTTATGGCAGAAAGCAAAGAAGAACTAAAGAACCTCTTGATGAAAGTGAAAAAGCTGGCTTAAAACTCAACATTCAAAAAAAAAAAAAAAACTCAACATTCAGAAAACTAAGATCGTGTGACATCTGGTCCCATTACTTCATGGCAAATAGATGGGGAAATAGTGAAACAGTGATGGATTTTATTTTTTTGGGCTCCAGAGTCACTGCAGATGGTGACTGTAGCCATGAAATTAAAAGACACTTGCTCCTTGGAAGAAAAGGTATGACCAATCTGAACAACTTAAAAGTAGAGACATTACTTTGCCAACAAATGTCTGTCTAGTCAAAGTTATGGTTTTTCCAGTAGCCATGTGAGAGATGTGAGATTTGGACTATAACGAGGGCTGAGCACTGAAGAATTGAAGCTTTAGAAATGTGTTGGAGAAGATTCTTGAGAGTCCCTTGGACGGCCAGGAGATCCAACCAGTTCATTCTAAAGGAAATCAGTCTTGAATATTAATTGGAAGGACTGATTCTGAAGCTAAAAGTCCAATAGTTTGGCCACCTGATACAAAAAACTGACTCATTTGAAAAGACCCTAATGCTAGGAACAATTGAAGGTGGGACAAAAAGGGTACAACAGAGGATGAGATGGTTGGATGGCATCACTGACTCAATGGATATGAGTTTGAGTAAACTCCAGGAGTTGGTCATGGACAGGGAGGCCTGGCATCCTGCAGTCCATGGGGTTGCAAAGAGTCAGACACGACTGAGTAACTGAACTGAACTAAACTTGATTGTCCAAGGGATTCTCAAGAGTATTCACCAGCACCACAGTTTGAAAGCATCAATTCTTTGGTGATCTGCCTTCCTTACAGTCTAGCTCTCATATCCATACATGACTACTAAAAATATCATAGCCTTGACTACATGGACATTTTTGGTAAAGTGATATCTTTGCTTTGTAAGTTGTCAACATGAGTACACAGTTACAATGAGAAATTTATATAAGTATGGGTATATAGATTTCTTCAAATTACTATCAAATGACAATAGAATAGTAAAAATCTGACTCCTACAACATATTTGGAGAGTTCCAGTTGATATACCTTGATCTATTCCAGCTTCTTTGGAAAAGTTGCTTTCTAGAGAGATAAACTATCCTGTAACATATTCATACATATATTAATTGCCACAATTCAAAGATACATCTCAGTTCTATTTTGGAGTTCTTTCTTCACAACATATCCATGGACCTTAACTCTTGGATAGCTCATAGAAAAGTTTCAGAAATCAAGGAATTCCCTGCTGGTCCAGTAATTAGAACTCCACACTTTCACTGCCAAAGGCCTGGATTCCATCCCTGGTCAGGGAACTAAGATCCCACAAGCCCCGTGACAAGGCCAAAAAATAAAAAACGACTAAAAATACTTTCCAAATCAGTTCTTAATTACTGGTAATTAATTGTAATCAGAGTGACAGCATGGGCAGAACTGTGACTGGGAAACATTCATCTTATATCTAATAGGGTAACCTTCAAAAATAGAAATATCCATTAAAAAGATGAAAGAGGATCAGGAAAGAAGTTGTAAGGGTTATCAGAGAAAAAAGAGCCAAGCTGAGGAAAAATGAATTTGGACCATGAGGTGTGGTCAAGAGCACCCTATGATGCTCTGACAAGATGCTAATAATAATCAAATTGATAGAAGCATAGCTTACCTAGTGTCAACCTCTAGACTAAGTGCTTTCTTGACACATCATTTAGTTGAATTATCACATAAAATATGTATGGTAAATACCATCATCATCTTCATTTTACAGATAATAATACAGATAGAGAGTTTAAGTGACTCGTTCAAGGTTATGAGATATTGAAGAGGCCAGACCATAATTCAAATGTAGTCCCTGCTTTTTAATTACTATGCCATTTAGCTACTCCCACACCATCATAAAATTGAGAGGAAGCCCTTGGATTTGGTAATTAGATGACCACTTTTGAATCAAAGACTGTAGATTGTGTCAAGAGTGAGCAGATAAAACACCAAATCTATTTTTCTCTCTAGGCATTTTCATTAAGATACTTCTTTTTACATTCTTAGCTTATATATTAATCTATGAGTTTATCCTTTTTTTTGAAATATTACCTTCAGTTTCATAACATCACTTTCCCCTTTTTAAACATGGAAGTTGCTCAAAGGTAGTGAAAAGAGTAAGAAGTCATGAAACTATGTTTTTTAGCCAAAGAAAATACAAGATTTGTAAGTTCACTCATAATAAAGACAAATGCATTTAAATACCAAGGTATTTACTTTAGCAGATAAGGTCACTGAAAGCCACATTAAAATTTTCAAGGTATATAATTTTCACCAACAATGCCATATATAAGCATTTATTTTACAGATATATTGGACAAAGATATTTTGTAAAGATGTATTTCATATCAATATAGACTGCAAAGAATTTGAATGCCAACATCAAAGGAATGGTTTAATAAGTTATGTTTTTACATGTAATGGAAACTATGTAACCACTGAAACAAATGGTAGGTTTATATAAACAAACTATGGTTGTCTCTGATGAAAACTTGAGAACCAGGGTACTGAGGTTCAAAACTGGGACGGGGACTTACTTTACACTGTAAATCAATTTGCACTGTTTTAATTTGTACTGAATATGCTAGATTCCCTGGTGGCTCAGTTGCCAAAGAACCCACCTGCAATGCAGGAGACCCGGGTTCAATCCCCTGGTTGGGATCTTCTGGCAAAGGGAATGCAACCCATTCCAGTATTCTTGCCTGGAGAATCCCTGAGGACAGAGGAGCCTGGTGGGCTGCAGTCCATGGGATCACAGAGTTGGACATGACTGAGCAACTAAATACAGCCCAGATTTAAATAATAACTAAAAATTTGATGGTTAATTTTAATTATGTCTACCTGTTTTTAAAAAGGCTATTTAGTAGTATATTTCATAACTTTAAGGATATAGTTAATGAACATAACTGCAACATAGCTGTTAACATATGATTCTAGATCTTTCCTGTCTACAGGTACTTTCCTATAGTTGGGAAGGTTTAAAGACATTGCCAATAAAACTTGACTTCACTTTAAGCTGACATCTCCTGATTTCCCTTGTAAAAATTGATCACCAAATACAGATGTTTACTTCAAATTTGGCTTTTATCAGAGGTTAGGTGAATCACAGGAAGAAAACATTTTCAAATACCTGAAGTCAGTTTTGCTCCTCATTTGCCACTTTGCCAGTGGTAGGATTTAAAAATGAGGGGGAGTAGGGCAGTGCATGGATATCAATGCAGTTACTAAAACAAGAAACCACTAAAGTAAGCTAAGTACCACTACAGCGGTAAAGGTTATTACTCATTCGTAGAAACAAGGCAGAATCCCAGTTATCAGAACTGAGACTCTGGAGTTCAAGTTGCCCTAGAAAAAATAGAGCAGGGGAAGGCTCAGTGCTGCAATACCGGGGTACAGCCGCCATCCACATTTCTTTCCACTGAGCTCAGATGTATACAAGGGGCTCAATATGCCTATTTCAGAGGACAAAAATCAAAAGGTTCCAACTTGGGGGGAAAGAAGGACTAGCAGGTATAGGGAATAGGTCAGAACCTCATAGCTAAGTGGTATAATTAAAATGCAGTTTAGTATTATATGTGCTGATATCTAAACTTTGCAATTTCATCCATCTTAAGGGATAATTTCTAATTCTCAGCAACATTGAAAGGTCATCAGATACAAAAGCAGTGGTGGCATACCACATTTTCTTCTTGGTATGGAATGCTGAAGTATTGACAAAAAGCCATCATTTAGCTTTATGAAGCAAGAAATTCAACTGGTGTGGTTCTTGCTGTTGAAGTCAATCCATAAAATGAAACTCTTCAACCCCACTGTACAATTCATGTCAAATTAATGGTGCTGTAAATTACTCAAATCTGTTTGTCCTGTTCAAATGATAACCTTACAAGTTTTTTTTTTCTCAGAAAATTTATGCCTGAGTAATATGTCTGATAGGATAATGCTTAGCTACTGAAAGATCTCAGAAAAAAGAGATAATTTATGACATATTATGTATTATCTTTCTATCTAGAATGTTAGTTTGAATTTCCATGTCTAAAAGTATGGTATTCCTGAATCTGCATAACATTATTATTTTTAAATAAAATATTTCTGGAATTTTAATGGATATTTTATCTAAATAATAAAATAAGCAGGGCTATTGCTTAATCGTTCCCTGATAGCTCAATTGGTAAAGAATCCACCTGCAATGCAGGAGACCCCGGTTTGATTCTTGAGTCAGGGAAGATCCTCTGGAGATGGCATAGGCTACCCACTCCAATATTCTTGGGCTTCCCTTGTGGCTCAGCTGGTAAAGAATCTGCCTGCAATAATGGAGACTTGGGTTTGATCCCTGAGTTGGAAAGATTCCCTGGAGAAGGGAAAGGCTACCCCCTCCAGTATTCTGGCCTGGAGAATTCCATGGACTACATAAAATCCATGGGGTCACAAAGAGTCGGACACGACTGAGCAACTTTCACTATTGCTTGATAAATTGATCTTTAAATGAATTTAATGTTTTATGTTATACAGGTCACACTCAAATATTTATATTCAAATTTAAAAGATAATATTTCACATAGAAACTTTAATTTTTAAATTTTATCACTTCTTACTTAAAAACAATTATTTTAATAAAATATTAAGCTAAAAGTGATTAGTATTTCATTTTCAATAAAAACCATCTCATGGGAAAATGAATGCATTCATGCCCATAAACTTTGCAAGTAATCCACTGTTTCCTTCAAGAATTTTCTACTGCATAATTATATTTCTTTTTCTGTCAGTGAATGCAAATTATATGAATATTAATCTATGTTTTATGTGTTTCTTTTTCTGAAATGTCATTCAAATATTTATCTGCATTGCTGAAAGAATTGAAAAACAAAAACAAAAAATAATTTGCACATAAACCCATGAGATCTAATGGGCATTTGTTTTTAGTATAAAATATGAAGTAAATAATGCCATTAAAAAGAACATATTGAAGGGAATAGGAGAAGACAGTAACAAAGCACACTCATCCATACACAAATATACACACAAATGGAAAGAGTGATGCACTGGAAATAACCAAAACTGCAAATCACAAATATGTAAGCCCCAGTAGTTTTCTATGAAACAGAACCCTTCTATCCACACTTTACTACTGCTCTCATTCACAAAGAAGTCAAATTCTGTTCCTGTAAACAGAGCTTTCACTGTTAAAAGTACAGATATCACAAATCTTAAACATTAAAGTCATGGAATTCTACATAATGGAAACAATGAAATGCCCAGCTGCCTTTTAGAGATATATTTCTTCTATTTCCAAAATAAGATACTTTAAGAACCATAACATGCAGCTGACAATTTATGAATTTGAAACAGACTTCTCATTTTTCTAGGTCATTCAAAATTGATATTCAGAATCTATGCCACACACAAAAATGATGGAAAGCATAATTTTAATTGGTCATCCTTTGACCAAATATCCATCAGAAACTCCCATCTTCCAAGGCGTCATGAGTGTTTTAAGACTGTGAAAATGGATAATGGAAATCTGGTTTAAAATGAAGCTGGGAAAGAAAGATTTCCCGCACGTACTCCTGGCCTCAGCTTACCCAGTCACCTGAAGTAAGATCTCCTTACTGCTCAGAAAGAGCAAATCTTCATCACTTACAACCAATGTGAAACTGCTACAACCCTGAGCCTTCTTCCTCCTCCAAAGAACTTTTGTTCGTAACAACTTCCTCCGAGGACCTAATAAAAACTAGCCTCCCTTTCCTCTCCTTGAACTTACATGTAATGTGCCATGGTTTGCAGTTCCTCTGCTATTCCCTAACAAACTCATCTTTGCTTAACGACAACTGTCATTAATGTTAGAGTTGAAACTATAATTTTACAATGAAGGAGCTTGGAGCTTTGGAGCACTTTTTATTTTTTTATCTTTCATTTTATGTTGGCATATAGTTGATTTACAATGTTGTATAACATGTTGTATATTGGCATATAGTTGCATGTTGTATGTTGGTATATAGTTGCATGTTGTATGTTGGTGTATAGTTGAGTTACAATGTTGTATTAGTCTCAGGTATTTATACTGTAGTATATATTGTTTCAGTTATTTATATTGTTGTTAATTTCAGGTATATATAATGTTGCATTAGTTTCAAAGTGATTCAGTTATGCACACACATGCATCTATTCTTTTCCAGATTCTTTTCCCATATAGGTCATTATAGAGTACTGAATATAGTTCCCTGTGCTATGGTCCTTGTTGATGATACATTTTATATATAGCAGTGTGTATATGTTATTCACAACATCTGAACTTATCCACCCTGCCACCACCACCATCTTTCCCCTTTGGAACCATAACTATCTGTTTTTGCTTGCAATTCTACTGCCTGTTTTAAGAGGTGGACCTAAAATGATTCTTGAAGGTTCTGTCTCCCCAGGACTTAATAGAGGCATGAACCTATTTTCCTGCCTCTCAGCGAAGTCTAATGTAATCCATATGTGAAAAATCCTCCATTTACCATAAGAATTAGGAATAGACTTGGCTTAGTTTATCATTAACTTTTCAGATGTTGAAATTTACCAACTCACAGATAATGGTCGTATCTGATATTTGGGACAGGAGCAAAAGATGACTGATCTGTGTTAATTTCAAGCATAGTTTATAACATTTGCTTTTAATTTTTTTCTGATAAACACATACTTAGTATGACATGTTTATTTATAAACATGAATAAATACATGAAATTCATTAAAAGAAAGGGATATAGACTAACAAGCATTTTAGAAAATGCTGTTTTGTTAACAGGACCACTTCTAGTGGATTGAGAAGTTAAGAATATTGTTCCAAATTATAACTAAAGAAATGGAGAAACTTTACATGTATTCTGTCACTACCCTGGATCCAAGTCTTCATCTATTCCTTGTTATATTACTGTAAATCTCACAGCTGCTATCCTTGTTTTGACTAATATTGGCTCTCTAGTCCACTATCTTCATGGTGACAAATAATCTCTTAAAAAGTAAATCTGATTGACACATATACTTTACCATGTATAAAACAGATAGCTAGTGGGAAACCACAGAGAGCTCAGGTCGGTACTCTGTGATGACCTAGATGAGTGGGGTGAAGGGAGAGGATGGGAGGGCCAAGAGGGAGAGGATATATGTAAACATATAGCTGATTCACTGCTGTATGATAGAAACAAAATATTGTAAAGCAACTATACGCCAATAAACAATGAAGCTCTTTGTAAAATGTAAGCTAAAAAAAAAAAATACTAAAAAAATGAAATCAGATCAACCATTAGCCTCTGGTTAAAATATCAACAATTTGTCTTAGCATGTAGAAAATCACCTGATCTCAACTTCCGATATTTAAAACCCCCAAGATTGAACTTCTGGGTCTTTCTCTAACCTCATCTAACATCACATACCTAATCTTCCAAAGTCTTCAAGCCCTTTCTCTAATGACTGACTGCAATTTCCTCTGCCTGGGGTATTATTTCTCCTTTCAACCTGTGTATGGCGCATGCTCACTTTTCAGATCTCAGCTCAAATATCATATGTTACCACTATTACTCCTTAAAATTACCATTGCTACTACCTCCCTCTGCAGCTTTCTTCCCTTAGTTCTTCCTGTTTCTTTATCTTACGGCAAAGGTCCAATCTGAAACCATTAATCCTCTCTGTCAATCTACCACATTCCATTGTCTTCTGCCCTCCAATTTTCTAGTGAGTAGCTAGACATCATTCTTGTAAATGCTTTGTTATATACTTGTGCTCATTATTTATATTTACTACAGCAGGCTATATCTTTTGGTCATGTTAATGGAAATGTTAATTCTAGCCACTTTTTAAAAAGTAAAAAAAAAAAAAAAAGGATATGTGTATACATGTAAATCCATGGCTGATTCATGACAATGTATGGCAAAAACCACTACAATATTCTAAAGTAATTAGCCTCCAACTAATAAAAATAAATGGGAAAAAAAAGTAGAATTATGTATAGTTCTGTGCTTTGCTAGTCTGTTCAAATGTTTGTGCATTACAAAAAAATTCTCAATTATCCACTCTCCAGATTTCCATGAAACAGAAGTTAATTTGGTTAAGAGGTATAATTCATATGAGACGTGCAGACCACACTAGAAGCAATAGTAGCAGAGAAATATAATTTTGTCTGTGTTTTTGTTTTTCAAGGAAAAACATGGTTTTGTCCTAAAGTAGTAGTTGTTGACTCTGTGCGTGTTGTGTGTGTGTCGATTATATCTTTTGCCGTGACACTTCTTCCCACTCATGTGACATATTGGGGATCCTAAAGAGCTTTTTGTCCCTGTGGGTGTAATGATTCAGATACTATACACCAAAACTGAAAAAATGTTTTAAATACGTATCTATTGATTCATTAAATATAGAAAGATGAATGCATTCATATTAATGTAATTAGCTTTGACCTCCTGAAGCCTGAGACTTGTCTTAAAGGAAAGAGTCAAATCCCAGAATATGAACAAGCATAAAGAAGGACAAAACTTGGAAAGTGAATTTTACTAGCCTTGGTTTATAACACTTCAAGCCTAGAAAAAACATTGACACTTTAAACATTTGGAAAGGGTTCTAAATAGACATCACTTAGACAAATTTCAGATCTTATCAGTGGACCATGTCAGAATTTTTAGAACACTTCTTCTGTTGACTAGAGTAGTGTTAGGTAGTTAGAATAGGGAAAAGGAGTCCAAAATGGCAGTAGCTAAAATACAAGGAAGGGAAAAGCCTGCGAAAATAGAACAGAGGAAGGTCAAAGGGAGGTCCAAGGACCGGAGTGAGGACTTCAGGTAGAACAGCACTCCTGACTAAGCCCAATCTGCATAAGACAGGCCCCGGGGGAAGAAAGAAACATACAAAAAGAGGAGCCAAAGGGCTCTCTCCCTCTCCCGTGCAATGGGGCACTCCTCTTCGCGTCTTTGGATCGACATGCCTTCATGCCTCTAAGATGGATTTTCCTGCTATCTTGTAAATAAAATAGAGCTGTAACCCTGAGCTATAGTACTGATTTGTCTAAGAGCTGTAACACGGTCTGTCCAAGACCTGAGAGCTGTGACATGCCTGGGGGGCTTTAATGTCCGTCACTCCAAATCTTTGCTGTGAGGAGACAAAACCGAGGAGCATACACTCGCCTGACAGTAGGAAATGGCAACCCACTCCAGTATTCTTGCCTGGAGAATGCCATGGACAGAGGAGTCTAGAAGGCTATGGCCCATGGGTTGCAAAGAGTCAGGCACAACAGAAGACTCTTGATAGTCTCTTGGGCTGCAAGGAGATCAAACCAGTCAATCCTAAAGGAAATCAAGCTTGAATATCCAGCGGAAAAGACCCTGACGCTGGGAAAGACTGAAGGCGAAAGGAGAAGCGAGCAACAGAGGATGAGATGGTTGGATAGATTCACTGACTCAGTGGACATGAATTTGAACAAACGCCAGGAGATGGTGAAGAACAGAGGAGCCTGGCATGCTATAGTTCATGGGGCTGCAAAGAGTCAGACATGATTTAGTGATTGAACAACAATTTGTTTTTTATCTAATGCTTAACCCTCTGGATACAGAAGAAAGTCTATTTCCTGAACAACCTAATCCATACCAATATCATAATCTATACTTTTGCAGTACAGTATACTTTTGAAACTGACAAATGACATCAGATTCTCACTGAACTTTCAGAATTCAGAATCTTTCTAGCTGTCTCCTAATTTTTCACAGCAATATATTTATTTGCTTAGCTTTTTTACTGAAAAAGCTGCCCTCTTTCTAACCAGGATTTAGTTCAGCAAATCAATTATAAAATTGAAGTTTAATTGAAGTGTCATATGTGTAGTATAATAAGGATTCTTATTTAAGAAACAAATGGTGGCTATACATATGGAACCAATTCTCAGAAAGCTATTCCAAGAAAATTAGCCTAATACTTGGTTTCCAAAGTTTATCAGGGGTGAGGAACGTTTCTTCTTGCCAGGCTGGGAAAGAGAGGTGAAATCTGTTAGAGAAACTCTTGGACTTGTGAGTCCTATTATTGGGATAACAAACAGTTAAAGCTTTTAAAAGTCCAATCCAAAATGTATCAAAAAATTCCAGACAGAAATTCAATTTGTGGTCTTAATGATTACTTGGTATTGCACACTTCTAGTATCACAAGTAAATTCGAGGTCTCTGGAAAATTAACATCCATGCTGCACGTATATAAACAGTTAGGCCAAATCTAACCATGAGGCCTTCTTTGCAGTCAAGAATCTCACGTTTAGATTTTTACGAGTGCCAAGTGAGTACGGGGAGAGTGTAGGAACAAAATGCAAATGACTTTAAATACACCGACTTTTAAATACACTGGGTGTCTTCAGTGAAAATTGTGGCAGGGTCCAAGCACACCTTTCAGGGTTATTTTACTCCATGAGGATTCTGAACTTTCCATCACCTTTGAGCTATTTACAACTCTGCAAGTTTTAGATAACTGACAGCAATGCAAATGACTCTTGTTCATAGACATGCAAATAGCTTTTGTAAGATAGAGAGACAATTAATTATCCTCTCCACCATGTAATAAACTAGCTACACATCTATTTGTAAATTCATGTCTATATCCCTGATTGAATTCTTCTTTGAAACAGTATAACTTCTTACTAGTTCCCCATTAATCAGTGAGTTAAATAAAATTTTTGCACACATTTATTTTCTATATCTATGAAAGTCATACCCTTTTTATAAAATAACCTTTTAACACATGCATGGATTGAGGGAACTAATTTGCCTTAGTTAGATGTAGATAAGCAGTAATTAAAGTACTACTGAATTAGAAGAAGCATGAAATTTTTGTTTTGGTTTTGACTTACACCAATTTTTGAGTGGACAATTCCAGAGCTAAGATTTGAAAACTTATATGGCCAATAATCTTTCCTGGAAGGCTATAATTCTTGACTTTCTTAGATAAATAGTACAGAATAGATAAATTTACCCAGGATAAATTATCATTCCCAAAAGAGCACAAAGAGATCCAAATTTGCATCTCTTAACATCTTTGAATTATAAATGGCAAATACATAATACAAATACCAATAATAGTGCTTAATAATTCATTTTAAAAACTTTTGTTCTTAAATCAAATTGTTCCTAAAAAATCATTTGAATAATTCATCCCATGCAATATAATAAATATAGAAAATATGTTCGATTGAAAATGATATTAAACAAATAGAATTATGAGACTTATTGGGCTCAATTGTCTGTGGTTGCAAACAAGCAAAAGACATGGTGTGAAGTACAGACAATGCCATCTGGTGGAAGCTATTGTTGTATTGTTATTGTATTTATTAAGCATATAGTGTGTCCAAGACTGGTAAACGCTGGAACTATGAGAAACAAGATATTATATTTGCTCTCAGAGAGCTAAGAGTCTCAGATAACTCTGTAAGATAACTACACAAGTACAATAAATGTCTTATAAATTCTACCCTTTTCATGAAGACAGATCTTCACCTGAGAACTGCTCAAAGCATTCTGTGTATAAGGATTGTTTAAGGTAGATGCTTATTTTTACAATGTTTTTCCTATTATTAAATTTTTATTAAATATTTGGATGACCCCTTTTGATTTCTTCAACAAAATACCAAGATGCTCATCATATATAAAAATTAACCAAAATTGGAAAATACCAATAATATTTCAACTTTAACTTCTCCACTCTGAGATCTATTAAATCTCTATTACAAAGGAAAATACTTATTTATGATGTAGGAATAAAATCAGCTTTGTTGTATCAACAGGTTATTTTACTAATACTTTGGGAAACCAGCATTCAAAACTTTTATTATTCGTTTAAGTAATGTTTATGCTTATATGTGAAAATGTCTAATTCCAAACTTCTTGTATACAATTTATTTAAAAATTGTATCAATATATAACTAATTCAGTTAATTTTATAATTAATAAACTTAGAAACAATAAAACATATTGAAAGGGAGTAAATATTTTTTAAAAGTAATGTTCTACTAGATTCTGTTATCAATTTTTTTTCTTGTAAGATACATAGTGGAACAGCAGAAGTAATGCTAAAAAGAATACTGGGGGGGGTCTAACTCATGTAGAGGTATTTTACAACAGTATATGCTTCACTCCTCAAGATACTAGAGTAAAATCAAGAGTAAGATGAGGAGATTCCAAATTAATAGCCCCTAAGATCTCTTTGAACTCCAAGAGTTCTTTTAGAATCACTTTTTGATCACTATATAATATTAAACATAAGTTTTAGATGCTGCTACAAAAATGACAAAAATAACTAAAATAATGTAATTTTATTACAAAACAACATAGCAGAAAGCCCTAAAAATAATTTTTAAGCCATTATTCATTTGTTTAAACACTAGATGACCCAGTAACGGCTCTCTCTCTCTCTCTCCTCTTGCTTTGTCTTATCACTCCCCTCTGTACATAAACTGTACTGAAATCAAAGCCACAGAAGTACTTATTAACAATATTTTCAGAATTACATTGTCAAAAAGACATGTTTCCTTACTTTGGGGAAACTTACAGTTTACCAGTAGAACTTTACTGTTAGGTTAAACTAGTAACCTATGCGGAGTTTAGGCTTTTTACCTAGAGGTTTTTTTTACCTAGAGGATTTTTTATGAGAAATGTCTTATGAAACCTCATGTTTTTTGTTGTTTTTTTTTTTAATTTTTACAATGTTATGTTGGTTTTCACCATACAAAAACAAGATCAGCCGTAATTATAAATATACCCCCTCCATCTTGAGCCTCCCCCCCACCCCCCACCCTGCTCCCCTAGGACACTAGCCCGGGCTCCCTGCATTATATGGCAACTTCTCATCAACTATTCATTTTACAAACGACAGTGTATATATGTTGATGGTCCTTTTTCCATTCATCCTACTCACTCCCTCCTCCACTGTGCCCACAAGTCTATTCTCTACATCTGTGTCTCCATTCCTTCCCTACAAAATGTTCATCTATACTATTTTTTCTAGATTCCATATGTATGGTTAATATGAGATAATTGTTTCCCTTTCTGACTTACTTCACTCTGTATAATAGGCTCTCAGTTCAGTCAGTTCAGTCTATCAGTTGTGTCCAACTCTTTGTGACGCCATGGACTGCAGCACACCAGCTTTCCTGTCCATCACCAACTCGCAGAGCATGCTCAAACTCATGTCCAGCCAGTCAGTGATGTCATCCAACCAGCTCATCCTCTGTTGTCCCTTTCTCCTCCTGCCTTCAATCTTTCCCAGCATCAGGGTCTTTTCCAATAAGTCAATTCTTCGTGTCTGGTGGCCAAAGTATTGGAGTTTCAACTTCAGCATCAGTCCTTCCAATGAATATTCAGGATTAATTTCCTTCAGGATGGACTGTATTGATCTCCTTACAGTCCAAGAACTCTCAAGAGTCTTCTCCAGCACCACAGTTCAAAAACATCAATTCTTTGATGCTCAGTTTTCTGTGTAGTCCAAATCTCACATCCATACATGACTACTGGAAAAACCATAGCTTTGACTAGACTGACTTTTGTTGGCAAAGTAATGTCTCTTCTTTTTAATACACTGTCTAGGTTGGTCATAGGTTTTCTTCCAATCAGCAAGTGTCTTTTAGTTTCATGACTGCAGTCACCATCTGCAGTGATTTTGGAGCCCAAGAAAACAAAGTCTATCACTGTTTCCACTGTTTCTCATCTTTTTGCCATGAAGTGATGGGACCAAATGCCATGATCTTAGTTTTTTGAATATTGAATTTTAAGCCAACTTTTTCACTCTCCTACACTTTCATCAAGAGGCTCTTTAGTTCCTTTCCTCTTTGCTTTCTGCCATAAGGGTGGTGTCATCTGCATATCTGAGGTTATTGATATTTCCCCCAGCAATCTTGATTCCAGCTTGTGCTTTACCCAGCCTGGCATTTCTTATGATGTACTCTGCATATAAGTTAAATAAACAGGGTGACAATATACAGCCTTGACGTACTCCTTTTCCTATTTGGAACCAGTCTGTTGGTCCATGTCCAGTTCTAGCTGTTGCTTCTTGCCATGCTTACAGATTTGTCAGGAGAGAGGTCAGGTGGTCTAGTGTTCCCATCTCTTGAAGAATTTTCCACAGTTTGTTGTGATCCACACAGTCCAGGGCTTTGGCATAGTCAGTAAAGCAGATGTAGATGTTTTCTGGATCTCTTGCTTTTTCTATGATCCAGCAGGTGTTGGCAATTTGATCTCTGGTTCCTCTTCTTTTCTAAACAGGTTCTAGGTTCATAGAACTAGGGCTAAATCTACCAGATGACCCACTAATCCCACTACTTGGCATATACCCTGAGAATTTTTATATTCAAAGCCACTGGAATAATTTTCACAAAGATTCCATCCACATTTATAACATCCTGTTATATATGAACCCAATCCCACAAATGATTAGTGAACTGTAATTTTGCCTGAGATACATGCTGGGTCTAGCACAGATGCAGGTAGCTTATTACTCCTGCCATTCAGAAGCAGGGCATTCACCTAGAGTAGGTGTTTCTTCCCCAAGACAGCCTGAAAGTCATGCACTCCCAGCTCTCAATACAAGTTAAGTGACTGCAGCAGTAAAAGGACAGGTTAATGCCAGTCTTGTTGGGGGAGTTCCTTTTTCTTTACGGGATCCACCAACCTCAGCTTCCAGAGAACAATTTCACCACTATTATGAGATTTACTTATTTTCATTTTTGCCCTGGTTGCCTGTTGCAAATTAGGATGTGGCCAGGTCTTTTCTGATTTGAAATCACACCTTCTATCTACTCTGCTTAATGGTGTCATCTTCAGAGGGTGTGTGTGTGTGTGTGTGTGTGTGTGTATGAAGGCACATAATGGGAGAGGCTTAAAAGTGAACATGTTTCTTGTCTTTTGACTCTGAAATGATTCAGAGCAGCAGATGCAAAGGTGAAAGTAATTTGCTGTACTCTTCGCCTTCCACACCTCTGAGAAGAGAAACATGTGTTGCTAATAAGCAGGCATGATGTTCATATGAATATTATAGTAAAGATGAAATGAAGACTATTTCAGCTGAAATTGGTTATATTAATATAAACTGTTTTTATATAATCCTAGTACCCTAATATGACTTGAGTTTCCAGTTTCACTTTATTTTTAAGTTTAAAAGAAAAAAAATATGGCACAAAACTCCTTTATATTTAACCAAATAGAAGACATAGGTTAAAAACTAGATCATGACTAATATGTCAAAAACTAGACCACAACTAATGCAGAGCGTGGTAACTATAGTTTATAATATTATATTTTATATTTGCTGAGAGGGTGGATCTTGAGAGTCCTCATCACAAGAAAAACATTTTTGTGACTATGTATTGTGATAAATGTTGGCTAGAATTATTCTAATGGTCATTTTGCAATGTGTACAAATATCAAATCATTATGTTGTACATCTGAAATGAATATAATGAAATGAACATATCAAATGCATATAATCAATTATACATGTTGATTTATAACTCAATTAAAAATAAATAATTTGTTCTAAGACAGAAGTCCCAGTTCACTATTTTCCATAATAAGATGTGTGCGTGTGTATGTGTGTGTGGTACTTGGTATTTGAATTAATGGTAGAAAGATGTTTAACTCTATGATGATCTAATTTAGAAGTATTACTGAGGCCAGGATCAGAAAGAGGATAATTTGAATGTAAAGCCTGAACAGTAAATCTCAAAATGTGAAGAGTGCCAAGGAAAGGCTGAAGTATGAGCCCAATTTTAATAGTTATGATGCCAGAAACAGCGGTAGAGAATCTCAGTCTTATGAAATATAATACTAACCTCATATCATATTAACAAGAAGCCCAAATTCCTCTAATAAAGCACCTGAATCCATAAGAAGGGACAAAAACAGGACTGTTGATATTAAGTTTCTGTGTGACAGGCCAATTATTTTATTCTCATTTGAAGTTGTTTTTTTTTCCATTAGTGAAATGAAAGGAATATTCACAATGTCTTACTTTTTTCAGTAAAATACTTTGAATCAAACTGCTTTAGTCTAAAATATGCTAATATAATATGTATTTAAGACTCATACTAGACTATACCTCCTCAGGCAGATATCAAAAATCATTTTTGAAAGCTAAAATATAAAATGCAGTCATTGAATTTTTACATGGATTCTTTATTAAATTAAAAAAAACTATTCACATGACTTGCTAAAACTACATAATGATTAATTATCATGGAAGCATCAACAATGGAGAGTTCTTTCCCCTCCAACAGATTCAATATTTTAATTCATGTATCTAAAGTTAAGTGAAAGTCGCTCAGTCATGTCCTACTCTTTGTGACCCCATGGACCATAGAGTCCATGGAATTCTCCAGGCCAGAATACTGGATTAGGTAACCTTTCACTTCTCTAGGGGATCTTCCCAACCTAGGGATCGAACCCAGGTGTCCTGCATTGCAGGTGGATTCTTTACCAGCTTAGCCACAAGGGAAGCCCTCATGTATCTTACATTGTTTCAATATCATTCTCTTTTTAGAAGCAACTAAGATTGTTTGTCTTGAAAAAATTACATGGGAACTTTAGAAATTCTAGAAAAATCTGAGATCTTTATTTTCAGATATCAAGTTCACTAAGTAAAAGTCTTTAAATTACAAAACTATGTTCAAAACAAATTCAAATAATGACCCTAAATAAAAACAATGCAGTCAGTTCTATGGTATGTTTACAAACACAAGTTCTCTTTGAGTCTTCCTTGGTGATCCAGTGACTAAGACTCAAGGCTCCCAATGCAGGAGGCCCGGGTTCAATGCCTGGTCAGAAAACCAGATCCCATGTACTGCAACCAAGATCCAGTGCAGCCAAGTGAATAAATTTTGGGGCTTCCTTGGCAGCTTCTTGGTAAAAAAAAAATCTGTCTGCAATGAAGGAGACCCAGGTACGATTCCGGGGTCAGGAAGATCTCCCATAGAAGGGAATGGCTAACCACTCCAGTATTCTTGCCTGGAGAATCCCATGGACAGAGGAATCTTGTGGGCTACAGTCCACAAGGTGGAAAGAGTCAACTAACTAACACTGAGCAACTAAGACATTCTGTCAAAAAGAGGCCAGCAAGGTCTATGCTTCAGTAGAATCTCATGGTCAGAAACAAAGTGATAGAATTTCCTGTCATCCTCCTTTAATAAATAGGGACTCAGAGACAAAGAGAGGTGATACCATTTTATACATTTATACAAAATCTAGATGATAGATACAGGCCTGAAACCTTGATTCTATAATTCCAGTTCCAAGTTCTCCAAACCTTAGTTCTCTCTATCCTACTCTTAGTTCCATTCACCTCTCTATTATATGAGCAGGATTAAATTAATATAATGCCAAAAAATAAGTAGTTTAATTCTTTAAGCTAAAGGTCAAATAAAAAAAAATGATTTAAAACCTTTTCAATACAGTATAAGGATTACATGGTCACACCTAAAAATAAGGATTTGCAAACATAATTTCAACATTAAAAAGGAAAAAGAGTGTTCTAGATTGCATTCTATACATGTTTAAAAAGTTAGGAAAGAAAATGAAGAATTAGAAAATTCATTTCATTTCCTCCATAAATGGCATAGTTAATCTAACAGATCAACAAAGAAGTCTGTATTCTCTCAAATATCTGAGTGTTATTGGGAGCTGTCAAGGAGGATTGGGGTTTACTGGATAGGTGCTGTGACCCAGGTTGCTTACACATGAGCTTGAGGCCAGGGGCCTCTGGCATCCAGGGCATGTGAGTGTTTCTCATCTCCTCGTCACCCGGTGTAACTTCTGAGATCCCACAGTCAGGCTCCATCTGGAAAGGGTGGTCTCAGCAGCACCTCAGGCCCCATTCCCCATCCTCTGAGCCTCCCAGACACTCGGCACATCCCAGGCCCTCCTTTCCCAGCCCCTCCACTAGACCTGCCCTTACGCCCTCCCTGCCCAGCACATGAGGCCATAAAGCACACCCTGTGGGATCCAACTGTACCTTGTTTGCATTTAACACAATCAAAAATAATATCCTTTATGGGGACACTAGAGAAAAGCCTGAAGGTTAATACAGAGCCACACTGCTTTATCTGAAGCCCTTGAGTGAAGTGTATCCAGGTTCGGTTTTTCAGATTTTAGATGGAAAATGAATATATACAGTGTACCTTATGTTATATCCTCCGTGGAGTCTAAGTCATCAACTCATAATCAAACACATCAGTGCCCTTGAAATGCAACATATGAATGTTTACATTGAATACTAAAATAAAAACTAGAGCCTCGTGTCTGTCCAGGGCAGGACAAGTTTTGAAACCTAAATTGCTAAGAGAAAAATGGCTCAATTTCAGAACACTGGGATTCTGAAATTTCTGATATAGTGCTTTGAACTTTGCAAGAACTGAAATGTATCTAGCTGGAAAGTTTCTCACAATGTGGTTCAAAGATCTGTTTTTACTCTTATTCTGCTATATTTTTTAAAAATATTTTTACATCCATAGGCTTTTTAAAGGTTTTTTTTTTAAATAATTTCATTTATATAGAAGATATTATTTTCAAATGTGCAGATTTGAAATAAGGAGGATATTGTATTATAATAATCAAGAACAGATTTTCTTGATAAATTTGTCAAACAGGCCAAAAATGCTTTTATATTACATTCAATGAGATATAGACACACATGCAGTGCTCTCCAAATAGAAGAGTTAGACTGCCATATACAGAGAGGTATAATTTCTGCAAAACTGAAGATGAATAGGATACCTGGGTACTATGATATAAATATACAATGAAGAGATAGATTTGGTACAATGGTTAGAAGATGCAAGTTCACAAATTGTGACTCTTGCCCAGGAAGGCATTCCCAAGTGTCATGTTTCATCCACTGATTCTGTTATCTTGGCAAAGAGTGAGTTCTCAATCCACTGAAACATTGAAAGAAAAGGTTGATGACCATTTGACAGTAGTATTATACATAGGGATTGCACAGCATGAATTAAATATCATTGATTTGAATAGATGAACGCTAAAGACATTTTCAATCATTAGAATCTTTGACTTTATGTTTTAAAAAGTTTATCTTCTGAAATGATAAATGCAAAGAAAGTTATTATCCCTTGGCTTTTTATAAGGATGAAAAAGTATTCTTATGTGTAATGGATTTAGTGATTGTTGTAAAAAAACACTTTTATACAACGAATAATTGTTTAAAGATTGCATTTTGTGAGGAATTGCTTTATAACTTTAAATGGGTGTGTTTATTTAAATCAAATGTTCTATTCTGTTTTGGAGCAATAGTAGTGTGTGTCTTTAAGATAAGACAGCCATGCACAAACCCACAGCCAAGTCCAGCCTTTGCTAATTTCAGACTGACAGGGAGGTAGTTTAATTAGTGAGCTAGCTGCTAATAACTGTTTAAGTGAGCAGCCAAGGAAACGTCTGTTAGAAAAAGGACTTGCAAATGAAGGCAAGGCCATTCTCGATGCCTCTTTTCAACTGTGTCAAAAAGGAAGAGAACAAAGAGTCTGCACTTATTTGGAAAAGAGAAGACTACTAAAAAAAAAAGTAGAGACAGACACAAAAGTAATCATGTCTGCAAATATATATTGGGGTTTAGAGATACTGGTGCCTTCACAACAGACTTGTACATAAGTGAACTACTTCCACATATTAAGAAAACTCTGCCCTGACCATGGGTAAATCATCCCGAAAAGCTTTAGTAATTCTTTAATAGTAACCAAACAGCATGAAACTGTCTCCTCCACCTATAATCAAGGCTACAAGCTTTTACTCTTAAACTAAAATGTTTTATTAATATTTTTCCTAAGTTTGTTGATACAATAAATAGCACACTTTTTACATTTTCATGGCATTTGTTTACTGGAATATTTAAAGAGATAGATGAAAGGAAAATAAACACAGCATGTTCACTCTCTGAGTATCTTTTTCAACCAATACTTGCTGGACATCTATGTATTTCATATATCACTTCAGTCTGAGGCAAATTCCAAGGATAAATATTACTAATTAATTGACATAAGACTCCTCTAGGCCAAATGAACTTCAGTGGATAATGTTTACATCCTAAGTCTAATTATGGAATTATAATTCCAGTTGAAAATAATAGGGAAAATAAGCAATTTATAGAAAAAAAGTAATCTCAAAAATAACTAAAAGTTACTTCTATAAAAGAATGGCTTGCCAATAGAAACTGAATAAACGTATTCTACTAAAAATCATAAATATTCAGTATAAATTGCAGCTTTAACTTTGGGAGTTATAATATGAAGGTGAGGATTCTTTTACTGCTATTCATGTTATATGCTTGTTAAAACAAAAACAATAGTAACCTAATATTAATTTTATACCTAATATTTTAAAAGTTGGAAAATTTTTAAAATACTGCAATTAAATAGCAATTGCATCCATGTACACTGGGTCATTTCAGTCACGTCCAACTCTTTGCAAACCTATGGACTGTAGCCCATGAGGCTCCTCTATCCCTGGGATTCTCCAGGCAAGGATACAGGGGTGCATTGCCATGCCCTCCTCCAGGCAGATCTTCTCGACCCATGGATCAAACCTGCATCTCTTAGGTCTCCTGCATTGGCAGGCAGATTCTTTACCACTAGCGCCATTACTTTTATATTAAAACAAAGAAGACATAATAAATGCCATTTTAGGACCTTTTCTTACTTACAATGAGAAATACAATGCTAAAGACTTTTTTTCATAACAGTCATTCTAAATACACACACACACACTCTCAAGAAAAAAGCCAAGGAAACTCTTTAAAATCTATTATTACTCAGCTTTTTCACTTGAGTTTTAAACTTTGCATTTTTGGAATAGTGCCCAGTTTAAAAAAAAAATGCATGTTAGCAATTCAAAATCCACAGAGCAATGATAACAAAAGAAAACAATACTGATAATGTTGGCAATTAAATTGATAAGAAGATCACAGAGATAAGGGTAGTAAAGAATTAGAGTGCTTGGTTAGATGAAACTAGAGAAATAAATAATCAAATAATGTGTTTGTCTGAATGCCAAAAAAATCATAATTGTTATTTTCTCCTCTATAAATAATTGTATGAACTAGGAATTCTGTTCATTTTTTT
The DNA here is from genome assembly GCF_023699985.2 of Odocoileus virginianus. Taxonomy (NCBI): domain Eukaryota; kingdom Metazoa; phylum Chordata; class Mammalia; order Artiodactyla; family Cervidae; genus Odocoileus; species Odocoileus virginianus. The sequence goes on from NC_069684.1 coordinate 62,877,759, forward strand.
CAATATAACAAAAACAAATGTGACTGTACTTTAAGCTAAATATTATTATTTATAAATGCTATTAATTGTTGCAAAGCATGTATTTTACTTATCATGAGGCTATATACAATCCCCATTAAGAACCAGCTTTTCTGAAATTTCATTATAACTCCTAAAGCCTTGAATTAATATTTTTATTTTCTTCCTCACTGAAATTTTCCCAGTGTTAACTAAAGGATACAAAGTATGAATTCATATGCAGATTCAATTGTGAATTAGAATTGAATACCAAAAGTTAAAATTTATTTTATGGTTTACTCTCAAGATTGGAGATGTAATTAGAGTTGTTGAGTAGATATATTAAGTTATTTATGTATAAACTCACTAGCTAGAATACTCTCCTTAATTTACCACTGAACGGTATTGTGCTAACAGACTAATGGAAGGATTTATGGAAAATCAACCAACTAGGAAAACTAGCTTCCTCATGATAGCCCCTACAGTATAACATACACAAAACAGAAAAGAACTGAAGTAATGAGGACAATGGAGGTTATTACAAAATTTAGGTTTAGGTACCCATGAACATAGAGTAATCTGAGAGATTTTTAGATTATTATTTTTAAAAAGTATTTATAAGTGACTTTTGCAAGAGACAAAAGGCTGCAGAAAGGAGAATTAACCATGATTGATTTTCGTTTTCATGCTTATCAATTTGTTCTGATATTTTCCCATTTTGCTTTTGGGATTGCTAACCCTGAAGTTTATAACTTAAAGGATCTTTAGAAATCTAAAGCATCCTTAATTTTACAAAAGAGAATACTTAAGCCTGAGAAATTAACTTACAAGCCTGAGGTTAAACAGTCTGGTTAGTGATGAAGAATCAATTCAAGTCTCCTCGCTTACATTCAAGAGGGTATATTTTCAATGAGATGAGCTTGATTGTGAAACCAAGCAGCCCAAATGTAAAGTGAGCAACTAGGCAAATAGAAATAAAGAAATAAGATGAGGTATATAAAATTTAAAAAATAAAATAGAAACTAGAAAGGTCCTGCCTCCAAGGCACTCATACCTCAGAGGAGACAACAGGTAATTTTAGAGCAGTATCAAAGGTACAAGGACAGATATTCAAGGGTAGGAGGGGTAAACAAAAGGGAAAAGGGTTTAAGTTTTTATTTTGCTAACATTAAACTGGGAATTATTTTAAGAGGGTTGGTGATTAAATGACATAACATGTAAAAGCATAATCACTTAATAAAACCACAGTATTTAGTTCCATCTTTACTCCTTTCTTAGTCTACACTATATGGATGTTCCATTTGTTGTTGCTGTTTAGTAGCTAAGTTGCATCCAACTCTTTTGCAACCCCATGGATTGTAGCCCACCAGGCTCCTTCTGTTCTCAGGCAAGAATACTGGTGAGGCTTTCCATTTCTTTCTCCAGGAAGTCTTCCCGACCCAGTGGTTGAACCAATGTCTCCTGCGTTGGTAAGCAGATTCTTCACCACTGAGCCATCAGGGAAGATATACATGCTCCATAAAACACTATTATCCTCTAGAGAGTATCATATGGATTTTAATATATTAGATCATCTTTTTTACATTTTATGGGCTTTTCTGTTAGGTGCAATTTTGTTTTAGGTAACTTCGCTATAAGTAGCATGTTTAAGTAAATGTTTTACTCCAGCTATTTTTGGAGCTTGAAATATTTACATTCATGACATTAACTGTATTTTTCTGTAGCCATCTTGTATTAAGTTATGTTTATCATTTTTATTTAACCTTTAAATTTGTATATGTTTGTTTTTATATGTAGCAAGGACATTTAAAATGTAATGCTGATTTTTTATATCTACCCTTAAAGTTTGCAATAATATTTAAACTTATTTTCCCAGTTCCTATTTTTAGAATTTAAATAAATATACATTTAACCACTCCACTTAAATGCTAAAGACATAGATTTCACTGCATTCTGGGCTCTTCCCTTTCCTGTTCCAAATTTACTTCTGGGCATCTTTGTCACTGATACATAATCGCTGATGTCAGTAATCACTTATTTCCTCCTAGACTGGCCAGACGTTGCAAATAAAACATGGCAACTAGTGAAATGTAAATAAACAAATTGTTTTTTAGTATAAGTATGTCCCAAATACGGCATGCTGTGCTGTGCTTAGCCGTGTCCAACTCTTTGCAACCACATGGACTGTAGCTCACCAGGCTCCTCTGTCATACCCTCCTCACAGGGGATCTCCCCAACCCAGGGATTGAACCCAGGTCTCCTGCATTGCAGATGGATTCTTTACCATCTGAGACACCAGGAAAGCCGAAGAATACTGGAGTGAGTAGCCAATCACTTCTCCAGGGGATCTTGGGTCATGCTTATCGGCCAAAATCTCTACCTACCACACTATTCTTGGGAACTACCATCTCCAAATATCATGGAAGAGAGAGAAATTGGAAGCTTACGCTCTGGTTACATCACAAGGCAGAGTTCTGCAGGAGAGAGACAACTGCGTAGTTCCTATTTGGAGCCAACTCTGGGTTTCTGAGTAGGTAGCTGATAGTAATGATATAATTCCCAACTGTATTTACAGTAAGTGTCATCTCTGTCAAGACTACTGGGCTTGCTCTATCTTAAGCATTAAAATATATTTGCTAATCACTGATTCATATAACCATTAAAATGCTTCTCATATTCTGGCACAAAGTTGAATACCAACCAAGTTACTGTGTTACGAGCTTTCAATGCCCCTGCATATTCACTGGAAGGACTGATGCTGAAGCTGAAACTCCAATACTTTGGACACCTGATGTGAAGACTCATTGGAAAAGACCCTGATGTTGGAAAAGATTGAAGGCAAGAGGAAAAGGGGACAATAGAGGATGAGATGGTTGGATGTCATCACCAACTCAATGGACATGCGTTTAAGTAAACTCCTGGAGTTCGCGATGGACAGGGAGGCCTGGCATGCTGCAGTCCATGGAGTGGCAAAGAGGCAGACATGATGGGGCAACTGAACTGTTAAATTTACACTAGTTTGAATAGAAAATTTAAAGTGATGCTATAAAGAACTGCTATTTAGAAGACATTTTAAACCAGAATCTCCTTTTTTCTTTAAAAAAAAAATACATTCTTAATGTTCTTTTGTAAATGATATCATGATTACCATATTATTTATATCACTAATAAATACCTGGCCAATTTATATTCTGATGAAAAAATACTTATATCAGTTATATGTGGGACATAGAAAACCTTCCCAAAACTTAGAGGCTTAGAGAAAGATTTGGTGTTTGCTTATTAATGATTCCATGAATTAATGAGCATTATGAGCTGGGCTCAGCTGTCTGGTTCTTCCAGTATGCCTGATCACTAATGTGGTTTTCAGTTTTCTTCCAGATCAGCTAGGTCTTAATATCCTGGGATGGCCCCACTTCCTCATGCGGCGATTGTTTCTGTCTGGGGGCTGTCAGGTCCAGAGCACGTTATCTGGCCTGGTTCCTCTCTGCTCTGGGTGGTTTCTTCTGCTCTATAGGTCTAGACTGAACTTCTTCAAAGGTTGTTTTCAGATCTGATTCAGTGCAAGGCAAGTGCACAGACACTTTTATAAGCTTTTACTTGCATCATATTTGCTGATGCCACATGACAAAAGAAGGCGAAGGCCAAGCCCAAAGCCAATAGAGGGGAAAATATGCAAAGTCGTAGAGATGGGGAGATCTGAGTCACCAAGAGATGTGACTGTAACAATCTAACATAATTTTATTAGCTCTGGCAAATAAATCGAGGATATATTTATTGAACAAACCTGACTAATAAATGTGAACATAGAAAGATGTAAGTTGTGCAAAGGATTTGTTTTTATATGTTAGAAGATTTAATTCCAAAAATGTGGTCAATTATCTATGAAAACTTTTGTTTTTACTTAATTGTGGTAAAATGATTAATGAATTTAATTTCAAAAGTATGCATTTTAATTATTTTTTAATATGTCTACTGTTTACAGACATACTATTTAAAATCTCTGGATGGTAGCTTTTAGAAATTGATACAGTGTCATCAATAAAAGGCTACAGTAAAAATCACATATTAAAAAAATGGAAGGTCTTCGTAAGCAACAAGGAAAAATTTGATTTTTGTAGAGAAATGCATGTGTATGCACCAAAATATAATTTTGTATCAGAGCACATATTGCTCACATAATTGAATATTTCTATAGAACACAAAAGGGCTTAATAAACTTTAATATTGAATTTGCAAATAACTCAATGAAAAAAATAAATCTACTTAATCTGAGGATTCCAGTTTTTTAGTTCAAAGCTGACACAATATGTATTTACTTATTAAATGATTATTAAATGCAAAATCCATATGAATAATTGTCTAAAATGTTTAGAGTCTATACATGAGTGTAAAAGCTAAGCAGTTTAAAAAATTGAGCATTGCTATTATTTTAGAGATTACTTGTTTTCCCTTAAAAATCCCATCCTTCTCCCGGCCTCATGGAGATAACTGCTATCTTGACTTTTATTATAGTCCTTTCCTTGGGGATTTTTTTAGGCTTTACCAACCATATTTAGGTATGCATATCTAAATATAATTTAGTTTTACCTGTTTTGTGAACTTCGTGTAATAGAATCAGACTATGTGCAAATGTTTCCTGTGTTATGTTTCTTGAACTTAACATACTGCTTGGAAGATCCATCCAGGATCCTGCTGGAGGCTACACTCCTGTTAATGTTAATATACCTGAATTGTTCAGGGTTTTTCGTTGTTTAATGCTTTAAACTCTAAGAAATACTTACATATCTGAAAGTGTTTTACTCTGTTTTTCTCCTAGAAATTTAATATTTTTGCCTTTCTTATTTAGATTTTTATTCCCTATAAAGTAGATTTGTGAATGTGGTACTGGAAAGAGATCTCATTTCTATTTTTCTCATGTGTGTGCTGTCAGTCATTCAGTTATGTAGGACTCTTTGTGACCCCGTGGACTACAGCTGACCAGGCTCTTCTGTCCACAGGATTTTCCAGGCAAGAATACTAGAGTAGGTTGTCATTTCCTTCTCCAGAGGATCTTCCCAACCCAGGAACTGAACCCACGTCTCTTGCATCTCTTGCATCTCCTGCATTGTAGTTGGATTCATCATCACTGCTTTTCACACATGGCTACCCAAACTGCAGAACCATTTATTCAAAACTCTCCCCTCCCCCACACACTATTTCATTATACCCCTGTCATGAAGTGTCCATACACTTACTTTTCTCCTAGGCTATCTTATCCCTTCCAAGTCATTCTTTAAATATAATTTTTCTCGGGGAACATTACCAAGAAGACCAATAAGGCATCATATTTATCCCTATTGCCTCTTATTCTCACTCAAATTTTGCTTTGAAAAATCGCTGAGGAAGCAAGCTAAGTTGTAGTAAAATGATACATAGTAATATTATTCTTTAAAGTTATAAGAAAAGCATCATTACTTCCCCCCATGACTTTCTCACACATGTGGTTAAACAAAGAATGGTAGAAGTTGGGGGGGGAGACTTTTATTTTCTAGCAAAGTATATGAAGATTTATACATGTGAAATATCTTTTTTGTGGGATAAAAATCACCATCTATTTTATCTTAGAATTCACAACCCTGGTTCATGATAATGATGTCAGAAATACTAAAAGCATGTCCCTTGTTCAGAGCCCCTGTCATTTATTAAAAGGATGAGGATTTCTGTGGTCTGGGAGAAATGATATGTTTGCTGGTGGGCCTACTGCCTGAGGGTGTTTCTAGACCATAATAACTGCCATCACAGGCTTCCATTTATTCAGGAGCCAAGTGTGCTCCTCTTTTAATGCTTCACATGGGGCAAAATTTCTCCAGGCATAGTCCACTTTCTGAAAATGAGAACCCTTACTTAAAATGCTTACCCTAAGTTCCATTATCAATCTTTAGCTAAAATATAGCGGAAAATCCCATCTTTAATACTTAACAAAATAACAATTTAAGTGTTAGCAATCTCATTCTAGGTCTTCAATTCAATGATCTGCTCATAGAGTAATCACTTCATATTTTTAACATCGCTTCAGAATAAAACCTAAAAATATAATATACTACAATTTTAAAATAAGACTTGATAGTTGACACAAATGCACACTATCAAGAAAATAATGGTGGCTCCTTTCACTTTAAGTCCTAACTATGATTCTAGCAATCATCAGTTGTTATGCTCTTGTTGTTCTATATTTGAGGTGAAAAGAAAAATTGTTACTGGAAAAGAAGATAAAATGAAGACTGACAACTGAAAGAAATTTGACCTAATTATTCAGGCTTAGTGTGTTTTACATCTATAACTAAGGCATTTCAGATATTTTGTCAATGCAGTAACTCGCAAAAAGAAGATTATGACAGTAATAAGCACCTATAGAATTTGATCACTTTCCAAAATGATGTGGTCCCTTAACATGATAAATTTAGTGCTTAATAGTGAAAAATACTAATTATCCACTTATGTGTCTTAGATATTCACTAATTCTGTAATTAAACATTTATGAAACATAAATCTCTAAAACTGATTAAGACAAATATTAAAAACAGAGGAAGGAACTAAACAAAGCCAGAAAGACATTCTAATCTTTGAATTTAGATTTTTGAGTTCTCAAAAATAAGGTCAACTTCACTAGGAAAAACTCATACCCATATAACCATCCACTATATCAAACAGATAGGTAGACAGCATTCTCTGAAATGTGAGGAAATACTCGTTGGACAGATGAAATATCTCACAGTGCCAAGGCAAATGGAATCTTTGTGAGTATACTATACCGTTTGTTTTATAGCAATCATCACTGATCATAGCATCATCAGCCCATGTGTCAAAGGTTACAGAAGTTGTAGTCTGGTCCAGGCAGAAGGACAGGGACATCTTATTCCATTGTTTATAAAGAAACAATTCCCATTTACGTTTATCCAAACCACAACAGTAAAAACATAAGGATGAGGAGTAGAGAGTTACTGAAGGTCTTTATGAATAGAGAAACATGAAGACAACAGGGAATGCATGAACCCTACAAACCAATCCCAAGGCATTGTTTTCTTTATTACCTTTAACTGTGGTGATCCAAAGATTGCCTCTTTCATTCAGCCAAGAACCTCTGTATACACATCAAGCCATGTTTGCAACTCCCAGCCAATCAATCGATAATCCAAAGCTCAACAGTCACACACAAGACAACACCTCAGACTTCCCAACAGAGATGCCACAGATCATGGAGACATGCTCTGGCATCCATCTGTTTGAGAGACTGTTAAAAATTTTTCTGCAGAATGCTGAAATAGAAGACAGTCTCACTCTCTGAAATTTAATAGCTTCACTCAGTCTGTGAAAGAAAGCTGGCTAAACCCATAAAAACATGTAAAAATGATTATAACTGGAATCATAATATGTTGACTGCTTTCTGGTGCATTTCAGAAAGGAAATCTTTAATATTTGTCATTTCATTTACTAAAGTAGAATAATTCTTTTTTGCAGACTTGTGACAGTGCCCTGGCTGCCTGGAATAAAGGCACACACACTCATAGAGCAAGAATTGTGTGATGCCTTACAGAACATGTTCAGTACCCTCAGTCTCCTGTAAATATGCATGGCTGATCGGATCTATACATTTCTCAGAATGCTATATGAAAGATTACATACAGACCAGAAGCACAGTGCCCTCTGGTGCACGTATAACATAAAATAAAATATTTATGTAACAGGAACTACACAGATACAGACACCAATACAAAACAAAATGTTGCTTCTTCATGCATGCTAAACCAATCACTGGGAATTGTAAACTTCTATCATGAAAAAACAAACCGAACCGATAACCTTCATAAAACATTCTTTATGGCATAGATCAATGCAATCTAACCCATTCAGGCAACCACTTGTATACCCCTCTACTTAATGGATTCACTGCACTTGTGGGAAGCAAGCAGTCTGACAGATTTAATATATGACTCCTTTTGTGTAACTTATTTAGATTCATGCTTAGAAGAGCAGTGAAAGTTAAAGGCCATATATCTCAATCTCTTCCTTTTTCTTGGCCCTTGCTCCCAAATCCTATTTATGTGCATTTCCTTTTTTATCCCATGGCCATTTCCTCCAGCTTCTGAATGTGCAATTACCTTGAAGGTAAAAAATGATGAGGTGACTTCTCAGTGATTCGTAGAAGATACCATTTCCATTTAAGCTAAAAAAAGGTAACAAAGCATGGTACAAGGTAGAAAGGAAATGCCATTCAAGAAATTCTGATTTAAAATTTTGAGTATTTAAAACGATAAACATAGCCTCACAGTGAACTGAAATTTACAGTAGGGTAGCAGTGTAGAATTTGGGAGTGGTACACAGGTGGTCACCATTATCCAGTTTTTCTGGAAGAAGTTGCATCTACAAGAAATACTTTGCAATAACCAGAAAATCTTACCGTGGTGAATGGCAATTAATAACCCTTCATATAAAATGCTTTCCCATCTGAAACTTGCCCTTACAGCCACTTACTTATCCACCACCTTCAAGGAAGGTGCCATTGCTTTCCCTTTGCTTCATACCTGTATATCTTGTATCTTGTGCTAAATCCCTGCCGGCTTCTGTCCACAAAATCTGTGTATTCCTGTGAACGATGGAAGGGTCCCTTATCAGAGAGGAGCCAGTCGAAGGGGCTTGTGGCATGCTGATCCGAAACAGCAGCAACCGCTAAAACCCAGCAATGAAGACTCAGTGCTATCCACTCCCATGGAGCCATCAGAGAGAACAATTCAGCACCAGCTCTGCTTCGCCATATCATGCTTCCACTGGGGACTTAGAGCCTTCATTCTCTTAGCTTTCCCTCAACACCTAGACAAAATACACAGGCAATTAGTTAGCCCCTGGAAGGTTCTTTTCTAGCAGTTAAGGTGCTGAGGTGGAAAATCCTTTTGTAAAAGTCTAATACCATTGTCTCAAATTAGATGATAGCAAAAGTCAACCGCAAGTAGTACACCAAAATGATTTCTTTTTTTTCCAGAGCTCTTTCATACTTAGGTTTCTTTATTTGTTGGAAAATAAGTCACCGAGTTCCAACAAACCTTGTCAGGGCAACATCATACAGTGGAACACTAAAGCCCACTCTGAGCAACGATCACACAAATTTTCACTTATAATTACTTTTTCAGCATAAATGTTTTACAACACTGAACAGTTTCAAAAGAAACACTGGATATGTTTATTTAATAAATTCTGTTATAAATTTTAACACTACATGTATTTTATCCTTTACTTCTTTTAGAGAAAGGCTTTAAATTAATTAAAATTATCCATAATATAGATAAACTAAGATGGAATGGAACTGTGGGTCTTAGAATACATAAATAATTGTGTGTGTGTGTTTATGCATATGCCACTTATCTATCTCTATATTTAGATAGATGGATGGGTGTGAGGGTGGGTAGGACTGGGAGTAAGCAAGTTTATTCAGATATTTTTCCATTATTCTGATAGGGAAAAACTTTCCTGATTATTTAAACAGAATCATAATTAAATAATTTCTAGGACTCTGGAAGATTTAAATGTGCATCTGTGTCTTATTCAAAAGATAAATAGGTATATCAATAAAATTCATATACACACACAAAACAATGCAGATTATATATAAACTATGAAAATACATACACTAATTCTATAGGCATTCAAAACTCAAGTAACAAAATGCATCATCCCAGTGTGGTACAGTATAATGACTTTACACAAAACAACTGAAACAGTATCTATATGTTATGCAAAATACTCCACAAATAACTGAACTCAATTTTACTTTCCATCTCACCAAATCTTTTCAATATTATTATTTATAGCACATAAAACTCTGCAGTAGATAAATTCTGACTAGCAATAAAGTTTGATTGTGAGCATTTTTGGTCAGTAAAATCTCTTTTAGGGAGCAATCAAAATGCATAGTATTAAGTAAAATATTTTAACTATAATGGTTGCCATATTTCCTTGGTATTAGGTTAAACTGATTGACAAGCTTAATTTGCTTTTAGTTATAAACTTTAATTCATAATTTAATCCTAAACTATTTCAATATGAAAGATATACCACAATTTTGCAACTAAAAAGTATCTCAAAACAATGATATGATATGATTGACCTAGGTCATCAGATTCAATTTCAGCCTCTATATAATTATAAGGTCCAATATCCATACATGATCTAATTCACCCCAATATTATGAGTTGTTTCTGTGGTAATTTAAAATGTGATAACTAAAAGATGACCTCATCTGTAAACAATATGGGACACCTTACAAGTTACGATGTTTTAAAAATGATTTATCATAAGAAAGGACAATATCATATAATAAAAAGATTTTGGAATAGGAGTTAAAAGAAACTGAATCTCCATTAATTATTTGTATAAACATAACACTGTCAAATGATTCAGGTCATAGCTTTCAGTTCTGATTAAGAAAATAGATTTCTCTTCCATATTGTTTTTCTTATGTGGAAGCTATACCATTTACTTTAAAAACAATATATTTCATTTTTATTCATAAACTAAGAATTATTACTATGTATAATGGTAAAGTATAACACATCAATGACTAACAAATATTTATCTTTGTGAAACACATTTTTATTTTGTTTATCAAATATATTCAAATAAACAACACAATCACTGCTACCAAAAAGTTGCATTTTCTTACCTAAAGTACCTAGAATAGCACCTAGCATGTAGTAAAGGACATTAGGAGTGTTTTAAAGCATATTTTATACTGGTAAAAAATCATATAATTATACACCATCAAATAAATCCAATTCTTTAAGGTCAAGCACATGATTTTGTTAAGATACAGCATGTTATTAACATAAAAGTAGGATATGATTGACCCAGATGGCACTTAAGGTACAATCCTAAAATTCTGTAATTTTTTAGTATATAATTACCCAGAATGACTGCTTTTAATATTTTCTTTACAAATAGGTTGAAGATGTGTCAAGATCTTCATAATTCTTACTTTTAATAGATAGGAAGATGGAAAGATTTTCTTAAATTATGTACAGGGAAACTGCCTAAAAATGTTAGTGTTATATTTATTTGTGTTTCTTCAACTTCTGATACGTGTACATGTTTCCCACTTCTCTTTAGAAATGAGTTTTTCTGACAAAACAGTTTATTAGCACATGGGAATAAGAATCCTGCCCAAATTTAAGTAATTTGGAGGATCTATAGAAATCATTATATTATAATGATATATTATAATGATATTATAATCATTCTATTGTAATGATATAATCATTCTATTATAATGATTCAGCAGTACAGAATCCACCTGCTAATGCAGGAAACACAGGTTCAATCCCTGGTCAGAAAGATCCCCTGGAGAAGGAAATGGCAGCCCACTCCAGCATTCTTGCCCAGAAAATCCCCATGGACAGAGAAGCCTGGCTTGCTAGAGTCCGTGAGGTCACAGAGTCGGATACAACTCAGCAACTAAACAACAGCAACAACAATGGCCCAAATATGATGCCTAACAGTTCTATTGAAGTCTTCCTTAAGAAATAATGTTGAAGAGTTACAAAACAAGAAGACAAGTAAAGTTAAAATGCATTAACACATTATTATATTTAGGCTTTCAAAAATCCTGAGAACAAGTGACCATTAGCCTCCATATTCACGAACAAAAGGACATCATTAACCTGATTTTTCACAAAAGCAGGTAAATGCACATGTGAATTACCCTTGTACATGAGTACTAATTTTAAAATTATTACTGAATTGTCTTTATTATAATATGATAACTTTGTGAGCTATATTACCACTGGCAAAAGTAATGAGTAGAATTCCTTTGAGGATATTTGGAAGTCACAAGTAAACAGCTAAACTCAGAGGTACTACTAGGAAAATAAATCATGAGGTATTATGAAAGTGAAAATTATAAATAATTCATCAGTTCCATTCCCTGGAGTGCAGGGATAGTACAAAATGATCTTAAGTTTACTATTTCTAAATAAATGCCTAGTGAGTGAAAGTCGCTCAGTCGTGTCCTACACTCTGTGACCCCATGGACTATACAGTCCACGGAATTCTCCAGGCCAGAATGCTGGAGTGGGTAGCCATTCCCTTTTCCAGGGGATTTTCCCAATCCAGGGATCGAACCCAGATCTTCTGTATTGCAGGTGGATTCTTTACCAGCTGAGTCACCAGGGAAGCCCAAACAGATTTCTGTTCTCTTTTTCTTGATGTTTATAAGTCATTTCCGACTTTTCTGCCACCCCAAGGCATAAGTACCTAAGAGGGCAATTAAGGAAATAACAGTGTCAATGCACAATACTTTACGGAACATGTAAGGGTATATTTTATGAATAATAAAAGAGACTTAGGGTAAAAAAAGTATTAAAAATAAAAACATGAATTTATACTAAAAAGTAGCATTTATCTATATTCCCTTTTCATAAAATAAAAGAAAGACTATTGAAGTATCATACTATTTAAAAATATATATTTAGTACATGGTCTACTTGTAACAAATTATTTCTCATAAATAAAATTTAGTGAGATCATCAATTCACATGACATTATTATTACTTATAAATACCTAATGGCCTTGGGAATCTACTCAGAAAAAAACACACTGAGAATATGTTACATACTTAGTAATATATACTAATACATGTAATATACAATAAATACACAAAATATGATATATATATACATATTCTAGTATATTAAATTAGTCTTCCTCACTAACTCCCGATAATCTTATTCCAGGGTAGTGGTGCACTACTTTTACCTAAAATGTTGATGTCTCATGTGTATTTGAAATTCATAGAATACTGAAATTTGTAAAATAAAATATGTTCTGCCATATGACAGGTGAATTTCTAATATGACTGGAACTACAAAAATGAAAAGCAGATTAAGAATCACTGATGCAGACTTATTACCCTTTAGAATCATTAGTCAAACCATTAAGGGTCATTATTTAGACCATATTAATTCATTATCCAGTATCTAGTTGGTATTCCAATGTTAATGATTCCTATTTATTAAAAATTAACATTTCATGCTATAGGATTGCTTTTACATCTGCATTTGGACCTATTTTTACTAACTGTCCAAAGTATTTTCTGAGGGAGAAAAGTCCACTTAGGACCTTGTGAATACAAAGTTTCATAAATAATTGTGTCAAAGATATTTATTTTTTTATTTTGAAAAATGTACAGAAAAGCTAAGAGACTAGTAAACACATATATCCTTCAACTAGAAAACCAATTGTTTATATGTTAACACATATTCTAGTCAGTATTTTTCTCTTTTTATCTTTATCTCAATCCCTTATAGATTGTTTTGTATGGAACAAAAATCTAAAGAAAATTGCCTAATTTGCCAAGGACAAAGGCCCATTCTAAATTTCTCAGTCTAAGCAACTACTGCATTGCTCTATGAAGTAGCTTTTTAACATGCATAATCACTAATTTAAAAATTTGTAAATATAAATATTTGAATCATCAAAATAAAGTCTCCAATTCCCAAAGTGATAGCATCCATTTAAAAAGCCACATTCTCCCAAATAATGAAATGTAATATATTATCTATCAAGTATAAATATTTATATTTATATATTAAATATTTTAAAAACCTATCAAGTATAAAAATAATCATTTTATTATAAAACAAGCATATTTGTATAAAATAGTTCCAAATCCATTAGCATACAGCATACTATTATCTTGTGCGTGTGCATGCTGTCACTTCAGTCATGTTTGACTCTTTGTGACCCTATGGACTGTAGACTGCCAGCGTCCTCTGTCCACGGGAGTCTCTGGGCAAGAATACTGAAGTGGGTTGCCGTGTCCTCCTCCAGGGGATCTTTTTGACCAGGGATTGAACCCTCATCTCATGTCTCTGCATTTTCAGATGGGTTCTCTACCAATAGTGCCACTTTCAAAGCCCCATTATTATCTTATCATATATTATATAATACATGGGAATTATTTTATTATATATTGAAATAAATGTTAGCTCTAAATAACTGTTAAATATAACATTGTATAAGTAAATAAGTGATGGAAAAGTTAAAACATTTTAACTGCAAATATTTAATAGTTTTTCCACATTTATTCATTGTTTATATTCCTACTAAATATAGAAAAAAAAACACAAAAGAGTAACTCTTATCCATCATTTACAATGTACAAAACACTCTGATAAGTTTTGAGATGGATGTAAACCCTAGTGGCCATGAAAAATACCACTTCTGTCCTTACTAATTTAGAATTAACCGAGGAATGCCATAAGGAAGGCAGGACGCACTGCCCATGGTCATCTCTGTCAGAAACAGATACCTCTGTCAACTGAAAACCAACATTCTTCCATTTGTTTCTTATTCTGGTGCCTTATCTTACAAATGATATTTCCATTCACGCAGATCTACTTTCCCTTACCTCCCAGTTCCAGAATTCTAAGAGTTCTTCCGCCTGTCCTGAGGGAAAGTTAATGACCGAAACTACCCGCCTCTGCCAGGCACAGGGATGGATAACCCCCAGCCTGAGCCTGTCTCTCAAAAGAAAAGCACGGGCTGAAAACTAACCAGAAGAATTTCCGAGCGGCTGAAAGGAGGGACCACTCCAGCTCACAGTAGGTCTCATAAAACTCACACAGGGGAATTCTTGGGAGGGGTTAAAAGGGGGAGGGAGGAGACCATAGGTCCTACTCACCTCCCAGAATCTGTACTACAATAGCGTCATAAATGGTCATCCTCACACCGACTCTCTCCAATCTGTCTTTTTAACTGCAGAGCTACCTTACTAAAAAATAAGTAAATAAAAAAAATTTGAGCTTGCAACAGTCTTACTCCCACTCGGCAATCATGAGGTCTTTCCCAGTGATCAGCAGTAAAGAATCCGCCTGCAATACAGAAGCCGCAGGAGACACAGATTGGATCCCTGGGTGGGAAAGATCCCCTGGGTGGGAAAGATCCCCTGGAGGAGGGCATGGCAACCCGCTCTAGGTTTCTGGAGAATCCCCATGGACAGAGGAGCCCGGCAGGCTACAGACCATAGCGTCACAATGATTTGGACATGACTGAAGCAGCTTAGCACACACAGACACCTGTGATCATGATGTTGCCCTCTGGATAATATCCAAACTCTTAGAAAATTTATAAAACTCTTCCTCGGCTTCCCTGGTGTCTCAGTGGTAAAGAATTCACCTGCCAATGCAGGAGACAAGGGTTCGATCCCCGATTCAGGAAGATCCCACAAGCCTCTGAGCAACAAAGCCCATGCACCACAACGACTGAAGCTTGTGCGCCCTAGAGCCTGAGCTCTGCAAGGAGAAGCCACCACGATGAGAGGCTCACAAATCACAACTGGAGAGTCGCTAGGTGCAGCAACTCGCTGCAACCAGAGAAACTCGTTGTAGAAACAAATATCTAGCACAGCCAAATAGATACAGAATTTTCTTAAGTGTCTTCCCTTGTTTAACTTCATTCAAACCCCATGCCGCGTATATGCCACTGCCATTATCAACCAAACACCAACTCTGTTCCAGTCTTAATTTTATTCCACACATTTTCCTCACTTTCTCCCTCTCCTCAGCACCTTTGCTTATGCAGTTTATTCCACCTGAACCGTGATTTCCACCTGGACCTCTTCACCTGCCCAAACCCAACCCTGTCTCTGAACTTCAGACTAGGTTGTGACTTCATCCACAAGGCCTCTGTGTGACCCTTCGGGTTAACGAGTCATAGTTTATGAAGCCATTACTTCATCCATTATAGCACATTGACACTGCATATTTATCTGTGTAATGTCTATTTGCCTGCATATCTCCCCTGCCCCCAATTAGACTTCGTTTTAGGAGGACAATAATTGTTCCTAGTTTAACGGCAACTGAGGACAGTTAGCAAAGTCTCTGAAATAAAATTGTTTAATAAGTATAGTTTGAGTGAATGAATAAATGATGATTAATTAAGTACTAAATTGAGGTGCAATTAATGTGATACAGATGGCAAGGTCAAGAAAACTTCTTCAATGTGTAAAAAAAAATAATGTTTTATGGAGGAGTTTGCAACTGACCTATGCCTTAGGATGGCACTGGCTTTGCTAGTTGAGAAAAGACAGAAATGGAGTTCTGAGGTCAGAGTTTCTATGTTCAAATCATAATCGTAAATGACATGTTCAAGCAGTACCAAAGCAAAGCATGCTTAATGTTCAAAAATTGTGAAGAACAAGGATCTGAAAGCACCGTTATTAATTACTGGCTGTAGATAGAAACAGAAGGTATTCTCATGATCATGCACACAATTGTGGAAAGCTAGGAAACTTTTCATTTATGTTCCATTATTCAAGGTTTCAAAAGATAGACCAAATGAATGAGAGGTCATGGGTAAAGTCAAACACAAAGCCTCTTCTTACTAATGAGTGCAATGTGTCACACCGCATTGTAACTGCTGCATTTAAAGAATAATAATATAGATACAATTATATATATCTATATAATAACATAGATACAACAGGGGAATGGGTTGCTCCTTGCTTTGGGAGGTAGAGGATGGGGAGAAGACTGATGATGAAAATGACATGCTATATTTAATTTCTTCACAACAAAGTAAACATATATTAAGCTCTTTTGCTATGCCATGCATTTTACCCATATTTCCTCTTTTGCCTCCGAGATGTACACTGTGGCATGTTTTATTATCCCCATTTACTTATTTAGATGACTGAAGTTCAAGGTGAAAGAACACGCAGCAGAGCAAGCGTTCAAGCACTTCTCTTGAACTTAAACTGAAATCCATGCTCCCTGTTAGACCATACCACAACCAAATTAGAACTAATTGTATATTGGAGGTTATTTATTAGGATTTTCTTTGCTACTTAGTGAAATGCTTTTGAACAAAATAAAATCTTTAAATGGACAATATAAATAGTAAAAATACAAAATAAAATGAAAATGGGATCATTTTATGTCAGGCAACTATAAGCAAGTGATCTGAGTAACTACATATTATGAATTTTCATAATATAGGTTTTCATATGATGGCTTTTCAAAGCATGTCTGCTCCATATACCTTAATGTTTTCAATAAAGATTATAGCTTAATCAACTAAATGTTACCCAGTTTAATATCTTTTAAGATGTACTATAAACTAAAAAACAAAAATCAGAAAACTAAGGTTTTCAGAGTGTATGTGTTATTTATTGAGTTAAAAGTATAATCATGGTCAGATTGATTTGACTTACCTATCTGATCTTCAGAGATATTACAAGATTAATCTAATAGTCTGATTACTCAATCTGATTATAAATTGCTTTACAGTATAACAAAAAGAAAAAAAAAAAACACTATCTAACATACATAAAACAGAACTGGTGTCTCAAAATGGGAGACATAATATCATCTCAGAGGAATGAGATGGCTTTAATATTTTGTTGAAATACAGTCATAAATTGTTATATAAGGTCAGTTTTCTTATGTTCTGAAACATACCAGATAATGACAAGAATATGAGGATCATTTCTAACAAGTATTATTTGAAAGAACAATAGTGTGAAAACTCAAGATTACAGCTAAAAATATACATATATTTATATATTATAGTTACATTTAGCAAGGAAGATTCCCTGGATATAACAAAAATAATTTTAACAGTATAGCTTTTCATGAACACCAATTAAACTCAAGTATTAAATTTGACCTATTCAAACATGCATGCATAATATGACACATCATCTTCCTATATGCATGTACATACAAATTACCATCTTTGAATGTTCATTAACTATATGTAGTACATAGTCAAATTTAATAAAGGAATGAGAGTATCATTATTCAGTGATTTACATCATCTCTTTAGTAATGATGCATTAATTTATGACTTCATTCTAGTTATAATCTATAATTTTAGATTTCAAATGGCCTAAAATTGCTCTATTAATCAAGATATTGTTTATTTAAAGGTATTGATTTTTAAAAAATATTTATTTAGTGACAGATTTTATTTTGGGGGGCTCCAAAATCACTGCAGATGGTGACTGTAGCCATGAAATTAAAAGATGCTTATTCCTTGGAAGAAAAGTTATGACCAATATAGACAGCATATTAAAAAGCAGACATCACTTTGCCAACAAAGGTCCATCTAGTCAAAGCTTTGCTTTTTCCAGTAGTCATGTATGGATATGAGAACTGGACTATGAAGTTGAGCACTGAAAAATTGATGCTTTTGAACTGTGGTGTTGGAGAAGGCTCTTGAGAGTCCCAACCAGTCCATTCTAAAGGAAATCAGTCCTGAATATTCATTGGAAGGACTGATGCTGAAGCTGAAATTCCAATACTTTGGCCACCTGATGCAAAGAACTGACTCATTAAAAAAGACCCTGATGCTGGGAAAGATTGAAGGCAGGAGGAGAAGGAGACAACAGAGGATAAGATGGTTGGATGGCATCACCGACTCAATGGACGTGAGTTTGAGCAAGCTCCGGGAGTTGGTGACGGACAGGGAAGCCTGGCGTGCTGCAGTCCATGGGGTCGCAAAGAGTCAGATATGACTGAGCAACTGAAATGAGCTGAACTGAACTGATGCCAAGTCTTAGCTGCAGCATGGGAGATCTAGTTTCCTGACTACAGATCAAATTTGGGGTTTCCACATTGCCACATTGTGAGCACAGCCTTAGCTACTGAACCACCAGGGAAATCCCTAAAGATATTGAATTTTTAAATAACCCAGTAGAGTAGGTAGGATTTTAAGGACCCAATATTCATGGGTAGGATTTTGCCACTCTCTTTTCCATACTTCACCAGGTGTATAAAGAAGGCATTGCTTTATCTTAGTTCACCTGTTGAAGTAAACAGTAATATGTTGAAATGGAAAGAAAGTCATTCTGACTCTTAGCTATTCAATTTATTACTGGGTTTATATAAGAATTAAACCCAAAATTATTTTGTTTTTTTTTTTTCTTTTTTCTTTTCCTTATGAATTCCTAATTCTTGCATTTTTCCCTTAAACAAATTTATAAAAAAGTAACACTGATCCTTGAAACAAAAGAAAAAAAAAGCCATTTTTTTCTTTTGCTTATGAATTTTCTTTTCTTTTCCTTATGAATTTTTTTTCCTTATGAATTTTTTCTTTTCCTTATGAATTCCTAATTCTTGCATTTTTCTTTTCCTTATGAATTCCTAATTCTTGCCTTTTTCCCTTAAACAAATTTATAAAAAAGTAACACTGATCCTTGAAACACTAGGAAAAAAAAAAGCCATTCAATTCCAGACATCACAAAAATCTCAGGTTCTCCACTCAGAGATGAAAGAAATAATGGAATGCACTGATTTGAATTAGCAATTCTTTCTGAATTTTAAAAACAATTGTTTAGGTGGGTTAATAACTACTTTAAATTCTTTTCAATATGTTTGTTGGAAATTATTAAAATAATCGCATACTGGATGGATTTTCATTCGTCTTCTAAAATTTTACAATGTACTAATATTATCCTCTTAACTACCTTAGTTTATGGCCAAATGATGAAGGATCTGCTGGCATAGGAACCCGGGGAGCCCCTCATGTCTAACACCCTGTCATGCACATTGTAAGGTTTTGGAACATGTGCTGAACTGAATACCTTCTTATTTTATTGCAAATATATGAGCTGCTTCATTAGGTACTGCTTACACTAGCAAGAGACTGTCATGATATTAATATGCTATAATGCATTATTATTGTACTTTCTCACTATTCTTCTTCTAAAAAAGTTGAGCTTTCTTGTTTTAAATCACATTGTTAAGACTGGACTGAGAAGTGAATCTTCTTAGTCATTTAACTCTGCTAAACCTCTATTCCAGAGGGCACTTGTCGTTATTTATTTTATTTAGCTGATGGAGCAATACAGTGCCTCTGAATTACAGCTTTAAGTGTTTTCCATCTTAATGAGGGTTAGTATTCCTCTGAGGAGGTTATATTGCAGAGGGAACTAATCTCCTCCTTGATTCTGTCAATACAATCTTGTCCTACCGATAAAGAGGAAGTTAAATGCTACTACCTAATGGTAGAACTGATTAGAAAAAATGAATAGAAAGTGAGTTCCATTCTGTAATTCTGTCCAGAACATAGGAGACATTATTCTTAAAAGCCCAAAGTTCAAGAGTGACTTGCTTTATCTTTACAGTTTAAATATAAAATATGTTGATGCTTTGATATAAGTGATCAGGAAAAAAAAATCATGGTAAGATTCAGATTGTACTCAATTTTCATTCAAAAGGCAAGTGGTCAGAGACTGAAGAGCAAAATTCAAATGGAAGATATTTAGAATAGTATTTTTAGATTAAAAATCTAATTTTAAAGTAAAATATGAGGGATGCTTCAGAAACCTTATTATAATTAGCATCTTTGACTACCAAAACTGAGAAACAGAAGACAGTCTAAAATAAAGATTTAAAATAATCTATGTACAGGAATGAAGTGGAAATAATGGTACCAGACATCTGGATTTAATATGGTTACTATAACTGGAAACACGGTTCTGCTTTTTCTGGCATACTTCAATAATAAAAAGCATTCTGGCTTGTGAGGCGGGCAAAGTGCTTCTTGTCAGTAAAAGAATTCTGCCACAAAAATGCTAATTTATAGGGAATCTGATGAAAAAAGTTAATTGAAAAAAACATACTCTGTGCAAATTCATGCACGTGCAAAGATAATAAACCTTTTGCTCCTGCCTTTAAGGACAATGGCCTCAGTTACAGTTTTGCAAAGTTTTAGAAATGCTTTATAAAAAATATATATTTATGGTGATCCTGAGTAAAAATTGAAAGTATGATACTAACTTGTTGCTTAGCTAAGGTATCTGGACTACTCTTGATAAAGGCTCAATGATGTATTTTAAGACTAAAACATAATAACTGGGATGAAATTCAGAAATCTTGGAGTTTGGTAACCAAATGGACAATAAATCTCTTGCTCTTTAATAAGACTAAATCTTGCTTTGAAGATAACCAGGTCTGGAAGGTGAAAAGAGCTTTTTAGTTAGAAGTGTCTATACTGAGAAACACAAATAGAAGTGTAATCTGAAGTCACACACACACACACACACACACAGATAGTACATGTAAGGAAGTTCCAAAGAAAGTTTAATAAGATTATTAAAAAGTTTTTTTTCAAAGAACCTGAATGTTTCAGCCATAGGAAACTCTTTTAAATTTTCAAAATAATAATATTCAGTTTCTTTTTATTCATTTGCAAGGAAGTGAAAATATTCGAACTTCCAGCATAAGTCAGGGCTTCCCTCGTCGCTCAGTTGGTAAAGAATCTGCCTGCAGTGCAGGAGACCCGGGTTCGATTCCTGGGTCAGGAAGATCCCCTGGAGAAGGAAATGGCAACCCACTCCAGTATTCGTGCCTGGAGAATCTCATGGACAGAGGAGCGTGGCAGGTTACAGTCCATGGGGTCCCAAGAGTTGGACACGACTTAGCGATAAAACCACCACCACCAACCTAAGAGAGTGTGGTTATAAACATTGTCAGTGAACTCCTAAACTTATCTTCCAATTCTAGTTATAGGGACCATTCAATTTACAGGATAATAATTCCTATAATAGTGCAATAATTTCTGAAATGCCTGTAATAATGTAATAATTAATTCCAGTATAAACAACATGAGGCAGTGATTTGTGTTATTTGATTCACTAATGCATCTGTGTGAAACTTCCCTGGTGGCTCAGAAGTTAAAGTGTCTGCCTCCAATGCAGGAGACCCGGGTTCGATCCCTGGGTCGGGAAGATCCCCTGGAGAAGGAAATGGTAACCCACTCTGGTATTCTTGCCTGGAGAATCCAATGGACGGAGGAGCCTGGTGGGCTACAGTCCACGGGGCCACAAAGAGCCAGACACGACTGAGCGACTTCACTTTCTTTCTTTCTAATGCATCTATGCTGTGTGCTGTGCTGTGCTTAGTCATTCAGCCATGTCCAACTTTTTGAGATCCCATGGACTACAGCCCACCAGGCTCCTCTGTCCACGGGATTCTCCAGGCAAGAATACTGGAGTGGGTTGCCATGCCCTCCTCCAGGGGATCTTCCCAACCAGGGATCGAACCAGGTCTCCCATATTGCAGGTGGATTCTTTACCATCTGAGCCACCAGGAATACATCTGTACCACCAACAAAAGAACCAGAAACAGGGAAAGTCCTCAATAAACACAAGATGAAATAAGAAAAATAAATTTGTAAAGTGAATTTTTGCAAAGTTAATATGATTTTCCATTCACTGTAAGTCCTAAAAATCAAAAGGTATAAGCCATTGAAAATGTTTTCACTAAAAAACAGCTAACAATGAAACACGAATCACCACAGAATCAGATGTCAACTAAATCATTATGACTTTATTTGCAGAACCATCCTTGTTCTTCCATGTCTCTTTAATAGTTATCCTTTAATACTTTAGGTAGAAAATACATTTTTTACTGACCTATCTGTATCCTGAGGAATTTGACAACCATCTTTTCCCCTTAAAGAGAATTATATTTACAATATCAAACTGGACATGTGTGAAAATACGAGTGATAAAGCATTAAATTTGCCTTGTGGATTAATTCAAAGCATACTTCAAATAGCAAAAAAATCAAAATAAAAAGATAAGCCTCTTAAGCACAATTGTATCTTTTCATTGTTATATTCCCAAGCTTTACCCTAGTGCACTCAACTGATCAGACATCCAATAAATATTTCTTTAAAAAGAACCAAAAATAACAAAAAGATGTGATCTACAACAAACAAACCAATCTAGCAGTAAGCAGTTATATCTTTGTCCGCTGTTTCCCAATTTCTTCTGAACCACCATCTAATAAATAGTGTCAGAACATGTGTGTTTCTGTTGTTTAGTCATTAAGTTGTGCCCAACACTTTTGCGACTCCGAGAACTACAGCCTGCCAAGCTCCTCTGTCCATGGGATTTCCCAGGCAAGAATACTGAAGAGGGTGGCCATTCCCTTTGCCAATTCAGAACTCTGGGTATTTCTAATTAAAGAATGAGTCTTCAGCAATGAACTTTTGCTTACCCAGTTTGCCAGAGATGCTGGGATGGTCTATGTTTGCATACAGTAACTATCCTTACAGTGCCTGATGTTGGCAATATATTCAAGCTTGTGTAACTAAACTTTTTTCTAAATATGAACACCTGCTTTCCCCATCATTGCCCAATACAGAATTGTGAAAATATTTGGTATTTTCAAGGACCACTCGTGGCAATAAATTACTTTAACTGCTAAACTAGCTCAAACTGTCTTCACATTCAGGGAGATATAAAGAACTTAAGATACTAATTTTAAAATGAAAAGTAAAGTAAATCTATTTTTAAAAGAAATCTATATTATTAAAAAGAGTTTTTATATAAAAAGAGCCAGTCACGTTTTGAAGAATTTTATAAGAAAGAATAAATGGGGCATTACTATATCTGATACATAGAAACTGTTGAATATAAGCTAATACCTAGCATATCATGTATATACTAGAGGTAATTTTAAGTCTTTATTGAATTTGTTACAATATTGCCTCTTTTTTATATGTTTTGTTTTTTTGGCCGCCAGGCATGTGGGATACTAGCTCCCTGACCAGAGATGGAACCCACATCCACTGCACTGGAAGCTGAAGTCTTAACCACTCCCAGTAATTTTTAAAATCATACTGTCTGAACTAGCCAGGAATACCTTCTAAACAATAAACATAGGAATCAATATCGCAGGACTTATCTGAAGCCAAAATCTGGTAATAGAAAAAAATTTAATAAATAGTTAAAAACTGGCCAGTTTCAATGCTGAGCAAACAAATTGTTATCTTCAGCTCAGACTTTTGCAAATCTATATCTAAAAGACAGTAAAGTAAGTCAAACTGTTATCATTTTTGTGATGAAAGAATCATGTGACCCTAGACTAAACTTTGGTTTACCTTACTGATTCAATGTTATTGATGAGAAAGAAATATATTTAATAGTTAATAACAGTTTATGATGGAGTTGCTGTTTTTGCTCTAAATCAGAATTGATTTCCTTAAAGAGACACTGTCAAGGATAAGTAGAAAAAGTTCTAATGACATGAGTGATCTTCCATATCTTCCTGGCCTACCTTCATAGATTGTAATTTGTTGTTTTGTCTTTTAAATTGGTTAAATAAGAGATGTGTTTAAATGTCCACATTTCATGGATGGATGGAAGAGCCACATGAAAACCTGTTAAGAGTCCACACTAAGAGGAAACATGGGCGCTGCAAGTTATTTTTCTCCACAGTTATGTCACTATTTAAACATAATTGGTGTTACTCTTTTAGCTGAAATAGAAAGGTATACATTTAAGATAATCTGTCCTTGATCTACAAGTTCTCAAATAAGCAGAGAAGGTGTTGCAAAAATGTGAATGTTGGGGAGGAGCAATGTTAAGACTAGACGTTCCACTCAGAGGTGAGAAGATGCTGAAAATAAGTACTTTAGTCAAAAAAGAGGCTTCAAGAATAACTTTTTGCTTCTTAAGAAAGTGCTCAGGGTTGTTTTTCTTAGCTATGAATTTTAAGTTTCAATTCACAGAGAAGCCTGGATTCATTTCTCTTGGTGCATATTTCAAAAAAAGAAAAAGAAAAGTGTTGTTTTTGAGTGGGAAAATTTCAAAACTGGAACAGAGTATAACTTACAAATAAAAAAAATGCATATCCTATCAAAAATTGCTTACTCAAGACAGGTTTTGAACTCAAATTAACAAGTTGGTTAAAAATCTCATTTGGAATGAAATTAGTAATAAAAACAGAAAATATACTTTCTAATCTGTCGCTGTTGTTAAAAGATCATTGGCAATTCATTTTTATTCTAGACTATTCAATTTTGGAAACTCTAGTCTTATTCCACATTATTCGATAGTATAATATTGAAAATATTTTTATCACATGTATATAATATATTGGAACTTTGCACTCTGGTGACAGGCCTGAATGAATAATCAGAAATTCTCATTGTAAATTCAAGTAAGGCCACTCAATTTAAATGTTTTGAGTAAGCTAGACTTGGTCTGTATATTAATATATTTGGTGTTATATAAGAAAATGTTGAGAAAGTATGGATTAATGATCTTAAGCATTTTTTTACAATTCTGTTGTGTGATTTATTCCATCTTTAATGATCTTCTGAATAATTAGATTGTGTTCATTACTATTTGAGGTGTTCACTTCTGAAAAAGACTATTCCACAATCTCTGTACATACATTTATGGGGATGATTTTTTAAAACCATTAGAAATATTGCCACACAAAGATAGGAAAGCCAGTTAAATATATTATCTATCTCAGAAACTCAGTGATTGAATTAACTTTTGTTCTATATTTACTTTGGCTACCTCAGAAGGAGCTTCTACACCCAGTATTAAGTGGCATATCTAAAAGCAGTTACAAATACTTGTATCTTAAAAGTGCATGCATATCAAAGATATTACAAATTACAAAGAACTCATGATAAGCAACCTGCATAAATAGGCAATTTTGTATTTTGATACTTGAGTGAACCCATTTAAATTTACTCCTCGATTTGTTAATCACTTTCCCAAACTGGCTTCTTTTTGAGAACATCATTTGAAATGTTTTAAAGATCGTATATTTAAGTTGTGAGAGTGTTTAATGAAACTATGAAATAGTGGGTCACTATTTGACACTGAAAAACTAAAATGCATGCTTACTCAATTCTGATCTTCCCAAGGCTAGATTGTTTTTTAATGGTGCAATATTCTAGAGATAGCTTTTAAAATTAACAAAATGCAAGAGTCCAGAAAAGTTAATAAAAAAAAGCTCAATCCTGATGAGGTTGGCTGATATAGAAATCAGGAAGAAAAAGTCTAACTATAAGCATTCTTTCACAATAAATCTATAATGGAATTTAAATGAAACACACCATTATGAGACAATAATTCTTATGTAGCAGAGAACTACAATACATTTGAATGTAATGTTAACATATTTATTAATTTAATCAATAAATGTGTATTTTATAGATTTAATTTGCTGGAACTGTAACATGATGGTTCCTTTATTAGCTGTTAAAACAATTTGTTATGCCTTGGGTGCTTTTAAAGTCATCCATATCTGAGAAAATTAGAGTTTATGCAGTAATACAAATGCCCCTAAAATATAAGTTAATATAGGTTACATTGAGGAAAACTACCATTTGTAAGTCTAAACTTAAAAAATTAAAAATGTGAGAAATTATAAATTATAAGAAATAACTGAATATGGAAGAAAAAGACTCTATAAGATTTCCTAATTATTAGATTGCATGTCATATTTTCACATATGAATTCATGCTTTCTTGGTTAAAAGTAAACAATTAAAAATTAACACAATTATTTATGTTAAAATAAAATACCTAGCAATCCACTCAGCTTACTAAAAGTGTATTAGTTATATCTTTTAATCTTTGGGGGAAAAGAAACTGGTTAGAAAACTATCACTGTGTTTATTCCAATTAGAGCATCTACTAGTTATTCATCATTTGCTACTTTGAATATGAAATTGAGAAATATCCCAGAACTATTTGCATGAATAGTTTATTTCAAACATAAATATAGAAGAGCTAATTCATGGCTTATGAAATTGTTATCTATGGAAACTTTGTAACTGGATAGGACTGCAAATAAGTAATTGGATATAAATATTCTTAATAACCCATCAAATATCCTTGAAATGAGAGCGATAAAAGCTTTAAACTGTTATTGATGAGGATATTTGATGACCAGTATAAAATGCTTAGAGTGACTATTTGATATTGCTAAGAAAGAAAAAAAAAGCTGGATCAGAACTACTAGATATATTTTCAGTAAAAAGGCCATTAGTGTTCACGATTAAATTTCATCTTCAGAGAATCTTTTACTCTTTTATAGAGTGGAATAAACATCTTTACACCACCCTTTTCTTTTAAGAGTCAAGACCATCCATTAGCAATCAATGATATTAAGCACATTTCTTTTTTCTTTTACTCCCCTTTAGAACTCATGAATTGTAAACATTAAAATCATAAAACTAAATAGCAGCACATGTAACTCTGGTCAGAGTTACACTACTAAATGTCTAAATGAAATTTGCTAAGTAATTGATAAATTAAAACACCAACAATGCTAGATATCACCTAATTAATTCTGGTAAGCTGAATATGAGTTGATAAATGATAGAAATTACCAGCCTGATTTTCTCAAGTTTATTTATTATGAAAGTTGTTATATGAGAATATTTTGATCTTGCTTCAATTAAACTAAGAGAAACCAACAAGTTAATAATATAAACCTGCTAAGAAATCAGACTTTCACTAAATGACACTGAAAAGCCAGTCAAGAACAACTATTTTTGTAAAAGTGACTCTTTTCCCAGGGCAGTCAGAATTAAAGTCATGGTAAATATAATGTAAGAACTAACATGTCTTAAGGAGTAAGCTTTTCTCTTTCTAAGCTATACGATATCAGAATAAAAGAAACATGTAAACTCATTAGACACCATAAAAACAAACCAAGAATATTTGGTACTAATATATATATATGTATATTTTTTTAAGTTTAGTCAACATTACTTCTTTCATAGAGAGTTTTATCCAGAAAACAAACCAAAAAAAATCAAATGCAAATGATACTTTTT
Organism: Odocoileus virginianus; assembly: GCF_023699985.2. Taxonomy (NCBI): domain Eukaryota; kingdom Metazoa; phylum Chordata; class Mammalia; order Artiodactyla; family Cervidae; genus Odocoileus; species Odocoileus virginianus. The sequence goes on from NC_069684.1 coordinate 62,905,386, forward strand.
TCAAAATACATATTGTCTCCACAACATTTATCTTTTGAAAGAATCCTTATTTAGGGTCATTTTTTTCTACAACACTCAGGTGTTTTCAACTATGTGAGAGATAAGGAATGTAAAGAGTAGACAGAAATCTTACTAGGATCCCATTAGTGAGGCGGAACTAAAAGTTGAGGAAGGAATCTCAGATCCATCTCTCTCTACTTTTCAGAATGACCCACTATTAGAGGTAAAAAGAAAAATGTCAGAAGGCTTCATTAGTCATATGTCATAGTCATAATATACAAATACCTTTGGGATATTTTTAAATAAAAGATGTTTGTTCAAAAGTTGACACAGATAATCTTTACATTTCTTTTTGTGGCTGAACTTTGAGCTTCTGATACTAATACTCAATTTTCTAAATGATTTAAATTTTAGACACTTACTCTGGTCAGTAATTACTCATTTTGGAGATAATATGAAAAAAATCAAAGTAACAACATAGGAAACTGAAGCATAGGTTGATAAGAAAGCATCAAAGTTTGGAAGTTCTATCAGTTGAGCTCTTTGCACTTGTAGAGAGAAAGACACAAAGGCACTATCTTGAAAAGAAAGTCTATTTTATTTAAAGAACACACAAACATAGGAGTAAGGCTAATTTCATATATGCATGTATGTGTATGACACACACACACATGCACACAGACACTCTCAGAATTCCAATGGTTTCATCCTACTTAGGTTTGATTTACTTGACTATCATATACCAGTCATTCAGCATGATTAAAATCAAAATGTATTATACTTTATAAAAATGTACATTTCCATTACAATATTGAGTTTATTAAGAGAAAATATCTCATGAGAAACTGAAATGGCATATTATCTGATTAAATGATAAGTGAAATCAATCATATGGTATCATGCTTATTTTATTTTAAAACACTATTAGAGCAATCTAATTTAAAATGAATGCCTCTTCACTCACCCAAAAGTGGACATACATATGTAATATAATATATAATCATGTCATGTTCACTACAATAGAACTCTAGAGGGTAAAATGCAAAAGAACTAAGGAAGTGGAATTCATTGATGAACTACTTTTTCCAGTGGAGTAAAAACTACCTCTTGCATCAAACTAAGAGAAACACTATAACTTTGCAATTTTATGACCCAAAGTTGCAATTATATTTCATATGTCTTCAATATGTTATCAGTGAGCCTTACAAGCAGAAAATTATTGATCAGAGACCTACATCAATAAATATAAGCACTTAAAATATTTCCAGAGAAACATCTTAAAGAATACAATTTTTAGAGAAGAAAAACTGTTGGAAATAAATGGAACAGTTTTAGGATTGTACCTTATTAATATTTCTTTTTGCTTCACTGTGTGGGGACTCCAGACTCCTTAAACATATTAGCATAACATAACAAAACAATATCAATAATAATAACAGAAGGTTTTCAAATTGAGTTTTAGCATTTTAACTTGAGACTTTTTTGGGGGGGGGTGTTGTTAAATCTGAGAGTGGAAGAAATCTATTGGTTGGTAACATTATACATCTACAAAACTTGGAGTTTTAAAAGTCTTATTTATGGGAGATTTTTCATAATGGAAAAAAAATTGTTTATATTGCATTTTTCAGTTTCCAACTGGTTTCCTAAGACCCAAGATTTCTGTACTGGGGTCAAACATAACCGACCTTAGGGCAAGCTCTTTTCTCACCATATTTGACAACACAACCCATATCTAAAGATTTTTTTAAAATTAAAATTACATTAAAATACCCCCAAAAAATTTTTCTCAAGTAGTCAGAATTAAATTGCTGTTTGAAGATGCCCTGAATAGCTCTCCAGCTGTCCTTTATGTATTCAGATCTGTGACCTTAACAAGCAGCAGTTTTAAGGCATTTCTGCAACTACTTCCTTCATTTGGGTTCTACATTCCTCCTTCCAACGTCTATCCTCTCCATTTGTTCCTCTCACCTTGGCCCAGTTTATGATTTCTGTAACACTGTTAGACATTTGAGTAAATGTACCTTGAACACTCAAATGAATGCATGTTAAACATTTAAATGGATTTAAACGGCTCATGAATGCAAATATTACAAAGTTATGCATCATAGCAGACCCATTTGAAAATACATATAACCCATCCCTTCAAACAGGGGAAAAAAAATGTCACGGGAGGGGTCAAACACAGGTTATCTCATTGTCAATAAAATATAGACATTCGATTCTTACCTGCTTAACTGCATGATGATAAATCTAAATGGCACGCAAAAGAAAAAAAGTCCCCCAAATCTGGATCATCTGTCTTCGAAGCGGCTGTGACAGTTTTAGACACTGGTGCTTTCTTCGTTGCTTATATTTGACTGGTTAGACTATTTGTAAGCAATAGTAGGGTTATTTCGCAACCCCAGTCCCCTCTTTGCCTTTTCAAGCCTCGGGTGGGCATCTCACACCGCGGGAAACAAGCATCTCATCCTCGGAGGTAACAGCCTCCCCAGCGTTTCCTAAGTCGGATTGCCGTCCGAGGGTGGTCCCTGCCCTAAAGGGCTGCTCACGTTCCTGACCTGGTGCAAAGGAGAAAGCTCTCCGGGCTCAACTCTTGGGGACTAGGAAAACAGCCATCGGAGACTTCAACTCTCAGCCGCTGGTCGGCTGCAGATCCAGCTTCTCCAGCGGCCGGCAAGCACCACCCCCTCTCGGGTGGACGCCGGAGGGGAGCGCGCCCAGCCTGGACCCTCCTACCTCGCGCCCCACCTCCAGGAAAGGGGGACAGAAACAGAAAATCCTAACTCGCAAGTGGGGGTAATAGAAGCTGAAAGACTTCTAATTCCTACGGTTTGCGTTACACTTCCCCTCCAACCTCTGGCTCCAAGTTGACATCCAACTCCTTTCTGCCACCCCTCCCGCCCGCCAGATCCCTGCGAGTTGGTGAAGCAGGAGAGGGTGTGACGGTCAGCCACACTTTCCCACAGAGCCCGAGAAGTCAGCTGGCTCTTCTAAACCCAGCTAAGCGGACGGATGCAGAGGGCGACTTTTTTTTTTTTTTTTTTTTCTTTTTGAGGCAGGCATGCTGGAGAGCCGTCAAATCTTAATCTTAGTCACAGCTCATCAAAAATAATAATAATAAATAAATAGAAACGCAGATGGGAGCGGATGAGGAATTCTCATACCAAATCTGGCCTCTCGCACAGAAGAGCGGTTTTGCTCAAAAGCGGCGGGAGGAAGGCTGGAAATGGAGCGGGAAGTAAGGAGGTACCCCTGGCGCGCGCCCCGCTCCGGGGCTGCGATGCCCACGCCGGGCGCACGTTCGCCGCAGGGGCTGAGAGCCGAGGCTGCGCCTGCGGGGCGGGCGGGGCGCGGGGGTACCGTCCCCACACGGGCGAGTCATCCCCACTCCCGGCGCCCAGCCCGGGCAGCCTGGTCCACCCAGCCCCGTGTCCTCCGCGCCCCCCGGAGCCCAGGTAGCTTAGGCGTTGCCACGAGCTGCGGAGAATCCTCCAGGCGAGTCGCCTGTTGCTACCCCACCCGGCGAAAGCGCCTTTGGCCGTGCGAGCCTGCTAGACGCACACCTCCCCTCCACCAAGTTGAGTTTCAGGTTATGATACAGGAAAACGCACTTACCTAGGTATCTTACGTCTGTGCCTCACTGGGGGTAGACCAGGTTAAGAAGCAAAGATCTGACTGCACTGAAAGTTGGATTTTTTTTTTTTTTCCTTCCCTCCCTCCACTCCTGCGCAACAGCAGCAGTCCTCCAAAGAGGATGTTTGAATTGGTGAATTATGCTAAGCTCTCCTTTCTTCAGCTGAAGTCTTGGACGCCGATGGCACTTGTCTGGCAGAACGACCAGGCTGGGAAGGAGACCAGGTAGAAACTAGTGACGGGTGAGGGGCGCCAAGAGGTGTGGACCACAGGCAGCCCCGTTTTCTCTCTGGGAGCTAGAGGGGGAAAGCCCTTGAATCCCGAGACTGGGGGATGGGGTGTCGCTGCAGCTGGAGTACTTTTCTGTCTGGAAGCTAAAAGGGCTCTTGAATTTTAAAAAACCCATTACTTAGGTTGTCGAGTCAGTCATCAATGACGACAGAAATAGTTCTTTCCGAGAATTTTTTTTTTTAAAGGAAGAAAGAAAAGAAAGAAGGGGGAGAAAAGACTTGAAAAATAGGTTTTCACCTCTATCCATCAGAAATGTAGAAACCAACAACTTGTTTTTATGGGGGGGAGGGATTCACAGAGGGGGGAAAAATACGTATGCATTAGAGATGACTAATGATACATTCAGGTTTGGCATTAAATAAATACTGTGTCCTTGTCAATGTGTGAAGTAGAAGCTGAGATTTAAATGTTTCTCAACACAGCTATACTTAAAAGGGAAGTGGTAATCATAACTGTCAGTTAAGCCCATAAAAATGCTCATAAAAGTGAAAAAAAAAACACTGACATATCAACATCCTTGTTAAAAATGAGTCTAGGGGTTGAACAAGTGTGAAGAGTGAGGCAATTAATTTTTCATATAAAGCCTTTCCCTGAATTTCAGTGATTAGAACCAATATAATCAGTGCTTTCTTCTGATAGTTCTTTTCCTCTGAAATGAGCACTCTGTCCAGTTAACTGTTCACTGGCTAAATTCACAAAATCGAAAATGTACTCCCAAGTGTGATGCCTGAATTTAAATACAACACCCAAAATAATGTGTTCATGTGTGATTTGGGATGTTGTTAAAAAAAAAAAAAAAAAATGGTGCACTCAAAACTCACACTCTTCTTCTTACCATACAGTGGATTTTAGTGCTTGATATCCTGCTAAACCCATAAAAACACACTTTAGGAAAGTCCCTCCTAGTCATGTAATTGCTTACAATGAGCAAATAGTGACCTGAACAACCTTCTAAAAATCAGGAACTAGTGAACTTTCTCAGACCCTGAGATTGTCAGCAGGTCTGTTTTAAGCTCACTCTTAGATAAAAATATAAAATTTGATCTTTCAAATGGCACAAGAATATGTGCCAAGAAGCTTTGGTGGGGGGGCGCGGGTAGTGGAGGGAGGGATGGTTAATATTTCCTATAACCTGAACATAAATGAGGGCAGAAATAAATAAAGAATGTAAAAGGGGATGGGGTGATTCATTACATGGGCTATATCATAGTAGCACAATTGCAACGAACATACTAATTAATCAACAGTGTCACTTAAATCTTTGAGTTCTGAAAGTGACAAAAATGTAAGACATGAGACATTTTTTAAACACACAGGCTTATTATAAATAACACTAGCAATAAGTTTCTAATCATATATGAAGAGAAGAACTTACCAGAGGAAATTTCAGGAAGCAAGATGACTGTGAGAAAAATACATCCAGGATTCTAACAGATATTCCATGATCTTCCAAAGCAAGGTAGAGTGATGCGCTTCAGGCTAGTGGAACTTTGAAATAATCAGCAATTCCTGGTGGCATGTAACCAAGCAAAAACCAGTTACACGGAAAGCCAGGAAGCCCCAAGGAAGGGAGGCAAAATGTGAAAGAGGTGCCTTTTATTGCGGGGGGGGGGGGGGGTGAGAAGCGGGAGGGGGGAGGCTTATTTGTGGTGATCCTTAGGCAGGCAAAGTGAAAATTTACCGACTGTACAGCCCCAGACAGTGGGGGAAAATAGAAGCTGTGTAACCCCAGAGACCAGAAGGTGGACTACAGATAAATCTGCGAAGAGAAGTAAAAAGATGTGTTGAAGACAGCGAGATAAAGAGAGAACTAGTGAGCGAAGCTGTAGTCATCCTGATAGATAGAGCAGCGAGAGTGATTTAGTCTGCTGGGGAGGATCCAATGAGAATTCAAGAGGGCACCGCTTCGGAAATCCTGCTTAGATCTTCCCTCTCTCAGTTCTTTAAGAGTTACCTTCGCTGGGAACATTATTATTAGGATTAACAGTATTCCATCAGTGCATTCCACTAGGATCTCCCTTTCCTTCCCTCGCAGCAACGGAGGGAGGCGTAGTAAGGAAGCGCAACTCCACCGAGCCCCCCAGATAACCCCCTGTGTTCACTTTAGGATGGCCGGATCCTCTGGGGTTGGCCTGGGGGACTGAAGATGCGGAGGAGGCCGGGTCTCCCGGGCGCTTTCGGGGGCGCAGGGCCGGGAGGCGTAGGCTGGGGGCCGGGGAACCGCGGCTGGAAGCGGCGGCGGCGGCGGCAGAAGCCCTCCCAGGTCCTGCTTCCTCGGCGAATCCTGCTTCCCCGGGACTCCAGGCAATGGACTTCCATCGGGAACCTCAGCTCCAAATGCCTCACTTTAGCAGCTAGAGCTTTGGAGGTTCTGAGGATCGTCCCTGTCCCTGGGGGAGCGGGTGACAGGCTGCGAGTCTCCCGCGCCCCCTCTGATTCCTGCACTGTTAACGGAGGGAGAGTGAGTCCGAAATGGCTTTGCTGCCGAATGCATTATCTGGCCCTGTTCACAGCCCGGTACCGCACAAACGATCGCCTGATCGATCGGGTAAGACAATCTTTTGACTCCTCTTCCCCTTTCCTCTACCGCCCCATCGCTTCTCCAAACCCAAACCCCGAGCCCGAATCCCAGCTTCTCTCTTTCTCCCTCTCTCTCTCTCATTCAGGAACTTCCCTTTTCTATTGGAAACCTATTTCCCCCAGGGAACTGCTTGTGTGACTGAGGGGCTGGTGATTCTCTTTGCAGATGATTTAGATTTTGGCAGTGAAACGCAGCCCTGTGCCGCCACCCCCCTCACCCCCGCAACACACACCCCTCCTTAGAGAGGTTCCCTCCGTGCCCCAGGGGTTCACTCTCAGCGCTAGGGTCTGGGTAAAGAGCGCCGTGGGAGTCTTTCGCCCTCTGTCTTCCGCCGGACCCCGAAGCTTAAGCATTATTCGCTTCTCTTTTCTTTCTTTTTTTTTAAGAAATAAGAGGGAAAGGTAGAGTGGAAATTGATTTCTTGCAGAGACGGAGGCGCCAAATGAAAGAGGGAATAAACATTTGCCCTGGATAAAAATGTTCTTGGTAAGTAATCTTATTTTCTGCATTTGAAAAGGAAACACATTGCTTCTCACTGCCCCATCCCCCACTCCATTCATTTATTTGCTCTCTGTATGTAAATCACGAGCCGGGTCAGTGGAATTTTTCTTTTCCTCCTTCCTAGGAGAGTGGGAGCTTCTAAGGATGAATTTGAAGTAAAGGGGCTTGAAGAAGGCAGTGTGAAGGCTTTAAGGTCCTAAATTTCCTGCATTCAAAGTACAAACTCAGATAAAGCTGATGCGTGCTTGCTTGCTAAATGAGTAGTTAAATATCTCCCTGATTTCATACTGAAATTTTCCTTTCTGAAAATAAAGAAAATAGTTTGGGGGCTGTGCCTATGCTTTTCATATGCCTTGACCATGTTCTAAAATATAATATTTTCTCAGTTTCATAAATAATGTGATTCCACCCCCACCCCACCCCCTTTTGGGGGGGACAGGAAGGATGAAGTCACAGAAATGTTTTACAAATGTGTGCACCTTCCTTCCAATTCTTGCACCGGATATAAACTTATTAGGTCCAGAGTAGGCTTTTGCATGTCCTGGTGATACCTGTGAATTCATCCAGTCCTCTGACTTTCCTGGGTCTACAGCACCCCCAGCCTGCACAGACTCCTGCGTGGAGAATGGGTAGGTGGAGGAGTGGGAGGAGCTAAAGGGTTGATTGTGTTGACATCATGTGTCACTAGGTGCTCAGAATCACAAAGCTTGCAAATTGTGTGAACTGGGTTTGCTAGTGTAAACTGACCACTTTGGAGATGAATATTTAAAGGAGACCTTCTCTAAAAGAAATTGTTGCAATCTTGAGTTCAAGAACATGATTTATTGGTGAACTATTCATATTCACTTTTTCCTCCATTGTTATCATTCTTCCCACTGTAAACTCCTTATCCTCAGTTTTAATGATAATGGATTATCTAACTGTCACAAAATGTAGTCCTGATACAACAGACTGTCCTTAACCTCATCTGAAATAACTGATATTAAAAATTCCATGGATGAGAGAGCAAAAATAGACTTTATTTCTGATCATGAATTTTCTAGAAATTGCTAGGGTAAAATCCCAGAAAAACCAACAAATCCGTAGCTGTCATTACTATCAAAATAGGAAAGGGAAAAAAAATTTTTTTCACTAAGGACATATTTGTATAACTCTTTTTCTTTCTCTCCTCAGGCTGTATTCCATTACTAATGATGTCCTAGAGCAGAAGGTTTCCTTCAGTCATCTGATTTTACCAAAAGGATGATTTCTGTGCATGTTTTAGACACATGTGGCAAGGGAGGTTGGAGGTCCACCCAAGGAGGATGACTATCCTGAATTACATTTATTACAAACACAAACCTAGCAGTTGTGGTTTGAAAGAGCATACTTTTTGTATAAAAATTGCAATATGCTGTTCAAACCTATTTAAGTTGTTATTCAAGGAAATAGAATTATTTATTGAGAACCCAACTTAAATTAGAAAAGTAACATTAACATTTTTAGCACATATGTGAAATAAATGTGAGGTTGATATTCTTTTAAATATTTAGAGGAAAAAAAATAGGAGAGGATGAAAAAATACTGTGACCCATGGTTCTTTAATTTTAAAAGAGTTTACAGCACTTAGATATCAATAAATAATATGAGTATTTTAACATTACATTAGATCATATGATTATATTTGATCAACCTCCAAATAGAGCTATCTCCTAACTGGTTTTTACCTAAGTGCAAGAAAGTGTGAGCTTAGACCTTACTCAGAAGTTGTGCATTTTATTTTTATGTTGAGATTGTCTTTTCCTGGGTAATCACACACATCTGCAGTTGGTATTTTAGCCAATTTTTGTTACTGGTAATGTTTTTTTCTGTTATTCTGGCTCCATCTTTTTAAGTATATGGGTATCACCTAATATATTTCTTACCTATTAATCCACTAACATTTCTAACACAAAGCAACATTCAAGACATGCTGAATAAGAGAAATTATGAAGCAATTTGCTTGTGAAGAAAAGTGTCAATATACTTCAGATTATTTTAACCTGAAATAAATGTGTAATAAAAATAGGTTATAATGAGATAAGTACAGTCAAACTGTTCCTTGTATACATACGTAACACTCGCATTTATATATATATATAGTTGCCCTCATTACAATGTTTAAATTTATTCATTTTAGTCTTTGTTATATGCTTATTTTGATTTCAGAGTTTTCTCTTTGAAAGTGTCTAAAACTTCTTAAATAACTAAATGTGAAAGCATCTTCATGTCTTATTTCATGAGATTGAAATGGAGCAGGACCCTCAGAGTCTTTCCCAGAACAGACCCACACACATGTCCTCCACCTGCCTTTGTAAAAAACTTTAGTCAAGGACTAAAGTACATCAGAGAAGTGAGAAGATGCAGAAAGAAATAAAAACAGTCAAGCATGACAAACTAGTACTTTAGCCATTAAACAAAGTCAAGGACCTTACTTCCTCCTCAAAGGTTATAGATAATATTCTGAACTATGTCCTTTGAGCTGTTTTACAGATACTGAAACCCCCACCAGGGGGAAATAGTTTCTGTTGTCTGCCCATAGGCAGGGAGACCTCCAGACAGGTTGGAACCAGAAGGCTGATGATATTGAGTCCCAGTCACCTCACTGTCAACCAATCGGAAGAATGAACACAAGCTGATTATGCCCTGCTACTTAAATACTTAAATAAGACACCTCACTACCCCCATGGTAGGACACATGGTCTCAAGGGCATTAGCCCTCTGTGGCCCTCTGTGCTTGGCAAAAAAATAAAGCTATTTCTATTTCACCCCGAACTTGTCTGGTTTACTCCAGCACCATTGTGCAGAGGCTAAATTTCTGAAACAAGGTCAATATGCTGCTAAATAAACTGACCGGTATATTCACATCTCAGAAAAAGTATATTGGAACTTGAAGGAGTATTAAAGATAGCTTAGTCACTTTCATTATGATGATAAAATTGAGAACCAGAGAAATTAAGTCATTAGTGTAATCATACATCAGCTACTAACCCAGGGAGTTTTAAATATAGCTTTCCTAACTTCTTAGCTTGTATTATTCTGAATCAATTAAATTCTATTACTACTTGCTAAACAAGTAGTGTTTTTGAAATTGGGCTAAACAATAAATGAAAGAGAGAGAAAGTAGTGTAAAGATGAATAAATTGCAGTCTTGTCCAAGCTTATTTTGTTGCTAACACTCTTTATTGTAGAATTTTTTTCTTTTTTATGCTGTGTTTTATCCTCCCCTTTTCCTTCCATCGCTGTCCTCAAAGACTGGGGACTATTTCCTGATGTAATTTTACTTCCTCAGGAAAGATTCTCAGTGTTCTGTTTGTATGTGCATTGGGTTGTTCACTAGACTGTGTTCAACTACACAATACAACCTTAAAATGTAGATAATTTCAATCACCTGCAACATCATTTTCCATCATGTCACCTCTATTTTCTACATTTTAAATTTCCTGCCAATATAAAAAACGGGATTGTATGAAGAGGAAAGACAGGATCTCAAAATAAGCTATTTAATTAGACCCTGACTTACCTCAGAAATAAAAAACTCACACACACGCAGACACTATGAAATAAATGCAGAAGTTAAGACAGTGCATTGTAATGAAGACATTATTTTAAAAAAATTTTCATTAAAAAATTTCTGTCCTTATTAGGAGAAAAGCTGCAAGACTTTAGCCATTTAGAGGGTGTTCAGTTTTCTGCAGTGGTTGAAGCCATATCAGTCTTCTTCATTCTTTCATATACGTCAATATTTTAGTGTTACACATAAGCCATAAGTTTTGGTAATGACAAATGTAAAAGACAAACAACAACATGAAAATCCATGGGAGTTATTATTACTTCAGAAGATGTATCATTCCTGGATTAAACAAGACAGGAGTAGAACCAAATTTAAACATTATGATGTGCTCTCTAGTATAAAGTTAAAATTTTACACTAACTTAGAATATTCCAAATGATGAAACCCATATTAAGAAGAATTCATATTGGTTATTTTATGTCTTAAATTTTGAAAAAATCCACACTAATTCAAAACTTATGTGTTGACAAACAAAAATGTGCAGTTGTTAAAGGAAAACATTAGTTCATAGAATTCTTTTGAAAGCCTTCTATAAACCTCTTTACATAAATTATCTCAATATCAAGCTGTGCAATTTTGTTATAAACATTCCATATATGATGTGACAGTCTCAAAGAGCTTAATTAATTTGGTAAACTCAGTAGAAGGACCAGAAGTGAAAGTCAAGGGGATACACAGTTTTGATCCATTAGCCTGCTGTGGCCCCCTTTGCCTGGCAAAGTAATAAAGCTATCCTTTTCTCCTTAAAAAAAAAATTAACTCCATTTTTATGACTTCATAGTCTCATTCGATTTCCATTGTACTTTTCAATCACCTATATAATACTGGGATATAGAAGCACTCTGGGAAGATTTGTTAAGTAGTGTTTGTATTGTTGTATGTGTTTTTGTGTGACTGATATTGTCTTCACTTGCACATCATGGAATTAAGCACCTAACCTATTTCAGTCACATACTGCCTACTATCAGTTCCATGAAGAGGAAATGGTTATTGTATTTTTCCATTATTTATTCTTAACTCGCTTACTTTGTGAACTAGTATAGGATCCTAAACAGAAAAGAAGCTGAGTAAGTATTTAGTTAGTAGATGAATTTAAGTACTTCACCAAACTTTCCCTCTTTAACATTCATATAAAGGCTTACTATATTTAATTTTTATCCAACATTTAGAAATATTGTTACCAAATGACAGCACTCTTCAAAATATTTTCAGAATATTCAACATATATTAGACCTAGTAAACCATGCTGACAATGATGACTCTTGGCTTTAACATGGCACTTTTTTTTTAAAGATACATATTAGCCACCATATAATTTAATCCTCTCACAATGTTGTGAATTAAAACATTTTGTTGATTTGAAAATGAGGAAAATTAAATTTGAGAAAATTGAAGCATCATTATTAATTAATAAAAGAAATACTTGAGTTAGTTTTTAACTGTATTCCATTTTCTAATTTGCCAGAGAAAATAAATATAACAACACATCAAGATATGTATTAATTTTTTAATAAATTATTTATGCAAGTTTAATATGCTTATGGAAGAAGGAAATGTTTCTGATGTTATGAGCTGCATTACAAAGCTATCAGTTTATATAACATTTTGTTAAAATTTTGAAATTAACCATAATAATAATGACAATCACTAGATTCTTTGTACTATCAAAATTTACTCATGAGTGTAGTGATCAAAATATCTTCATTGACAAAGTGATCCTATGGATTAATGCAAATCAGCTAACATGTAAAAACTTGCATAATTTTTGAAGGAATTTACAAAAATAAATAATTTTGAAAACAATCAAGGAAATAATCAAATACAACTTTCTTATAATCCTTTCTTGTATCTGGATTTCAGTAGCTATTCAGTATGGCAAAAATAATAATAATAGCCACTCCCATGAGTTTCCACATTCTAATTTCTAGCATGTGTAACTAGGTTTATCTAGTATGGTCAAAAGAAACTGCCAATTTCAAAAGGTTAAGGACCTTGAGAAGCAGAGAGAAGCCTAGATGAACTGGGTCTGCCTAATGTAACCACAAGCATCTTTACAAGAGAAAGACAGAAGGATGGAGCCAGAGAAAGAGATGTGACCCAGAAGCAGATGGAGTGATGGGGGATTACCATAACTAAGGAATTCAGGCAGAGACCCTCTAGAAGCTGGAAAAGGGGAAGACAGACTCTTCCCTAGACCTTCCAGAGGAAATGAAGCCTTGCTGACCCATTTTAGACTTCTATCCTCAGAACTAGAATAAATTTGTGTTGTTTTAAGGCACTATGTATTTGTGATAATTTACAACAGCAACAATAAGATTCTGAGTCAGTCAGCAAAGAGTTCAAAAATAAGCAGCAAGTTGTTTCCTTTAGAGGACCTTTGATTTCACAGCAAATTCTTGCTTTGTGGCCAATCCATTCCTCCAGGTACTGAATTATTTGAAGAGCCAAGTTGATTCTTCCAACTTGGTTATGTAAGGAATGGATAGAAACCAGGATGTTGAGGACTAGACAAGCACTATTTTCCAAGAATAAACTAACAATTTAAAAGCTTATAACATTACATAGTTTTATTCATTTAGAATCTATTACTTGGTATAGTTTTATTCAACCCATACTGATTTGTTTTTTAAAATGCAGATATAGGTGTAATTGGAGATTATATGAAAAATGTACGATATTAAGAAAAAGCACAAGAAGATTAAGTGCAAAAGCCAGTGGAAATTAGCAAAATATTAGAAGAAATCTGATATCTAAAATGAGACCACAAGAGAATGACTGACAGGGAGTGGGAGGATTTTTATTTTCATGAAAAGATTGATATGAAGCAATTTGATCATTTTGTCTTCTCCTTTTATTTTGTACAGTACTGCAATCAAGAAAAGAAACTGAACATTTACTTAGTTAGGATGCATCATTAATTTTAGTGTCTCATGAACTCCTAAGGCCTATCACCTTTTAATGAAAATAGAAAGAAACTAAACTGCTTTATTGTCAATTCTCCTGGTACTTCAAAATCTTTCTAATACTTGTACTTCCTATTCTGACAAAAATACATACCTTGTAGGAGGATGAAAAACAATCCCTCACATTGATCATGGAGTTTTGTCTCTGAGGAGAAAATATGAATTTACAGACAAAAGCAATTTCAAAAGACTATATAAGATGAATTCATTTCACATCTATAGAAGGAGACAAAGCCTAAAAATTAATTCAACAAATATCTATCAAGTATTTATTCAACACTCATTTACTAGTGGTTATATACAAGCAGCAAGTTTCTAAACAGTATAAAGATATAAAAATAAGTAAGTTATAGCTTTTATGTCCTAGGAGGAGGATAAGGGGAGTGAACTGACAAATATAAAAGGTCTTTTTTTGACTACATCCTACACTCTATTCACATAATCAATCATCCTTTTATCAAGAGACAAAAATATATATTGATTGCCATCCAAAAGCCAAGCACTTCTGAAAATAATGTATGGAATAAGATGACCAAAGTCATGGACCCCAAGTATCTTACAAATATTGACATTATCACAACATCAACAGCAAAAAGAAAATAACAAACCTAGAGTTGAATAATTGCTGGTGTCTTTAGCTGCGGCATGAATGAGCTGCCTTCAGCAATATGTGCTTCATTCATTTATATTATTTAATAGTTTATGCAAGCATGTAAGTTTGTTACTTACTGAAGTTTGTTAACTACTGTCTGTACTTGTTGGGAGGAAGAGTTTCCTTAGAGTTTGAGTCAACAGTTTCAGGAGGATGGATGTTTTTTATACTATAAATTTAAATTGTGAATTAACAATTTCAGTATCTTGTTCAATTAAAAAATTGAATTCTTTGCTCACACATCATTCAGTTGAGTCAGCAGGATAAATGTGGTGATCTGATACACAATGATTCAGGAATGCAGATGCCTTCCATCTCTGACCCAGTGTCCCTCTAAGTCCCTAGATGCTATTTATTCACTCAGTAAATGTGAGAAAGAGAAATTGTGAAAGACAACTTAGGAGATTTCACGGGCCAAACTTAGAAGTGGCTCATGTCACTTATATTTACACCCCATTGACCAAAACAGTTCTTATGACCATGTCTGACTGCAAAGGAAATGGTAAAGTGAAGTCAAACTTTGTGCCTAGGAAGAAGAAAAGGCCATGGACAGCTATCTGCTGCATTGATATTTTCAAACCACAGCATTCTGATATGTGGCTATAGCATCAAACCATCCCTTCAACTCTGCAGAGCAGAGATTTCAACTTTGCTTGTGGTAAAGAATCTGCCTGCAATGCAGGAGACTCGGGTTCAATCCCTGGATCAGAGAAGATCCCGTAGAGAAGGAAATGGCAACCTACTCCATTATTCTTGCCCGGAGAACTCCATGGGCAGAGGAGACTTGTGGGCTACAGTCCATGGGGTTACAAAGAATTGGACAGGACTGAGCGACTAACATTTTCACTTTCACTTTGCAGGATGGAATTAGATGAAGGAGTTTTGTGAGTGATACCCTACTGGGTAACAGGAGAAATTCCAGTCCTTGTCAGCATCTAGAATGGGCTCTGCACATGGTTTGTGCTTAATAAATGTTTACCAATAAATTACTAATGTTTGCCTATGGTCTTGGAGGTTCCCATAAAATACTCCTGTGCGCAAATTTGGCATTCAACTGTGATTTTAAACACAGATTTAGACTTTTTACAAAAGTAAACTCAAAATAGATCACAGACCTAAATCTAAAGTGTAAAACCCAATGCTCCTAGAAAATAATATAGGAGAAATCTTGACCTTGACTTTGAAAATGATGCATTAGCTACAGCACCAAAAGCACAACTTAAAAAAGAAGAAAAAAAAGATAAGCTGTACTTCATTAAAACTAAAAACTTTTGCTATGCAAAAGATACTATTAAAATAATGGAAAGACATAACACAGACTCAGAGAAAACATTTGCGAAAGACATATCTGATAAAGGATTGGTATTGAAAATAGACAAATAACTCAATAGTAAGAAAAAATAAAAAATTTTGGGAAAAGATCTAAACAGAGACCTCATTAAAAATTTACAGATGACAAATAAGTAGAAGAAAAGATGCTCAACAGCCTGTGTCCCTAGGACACTGCAAATTTAAAAGGCAATAAAATGACACTGCACACTTACTAGAATGACTAAAATCCAAAAACAGAAAAACTAACAATAGCAAATGGTCAGATGATGTGGAACAACAAGAATTCTTATTTATTGCTATTTTGGAAGAAAGTTTGGCAGGTTTTTATAAAGCTAAATATATTATTATATGATTCATCAACAGAACTCCTTGCTATTTACCCAAATGAGGTAGAAAAGTATGTCCACAGAAATACCTGCAGTTTTATTTTTAATTGCCCCAAATTGGAAACAACCAAGTCATCCTTCAGAAGAAAAATGGATAAATAAGCTGTGGAACACCTGCACAGTACGCTATTATCCAATGATTGAAATAAGTGCACTACCCAGCCATAAAAGGACATAGAGGAACCTTTAATTCATATCGCTTAGTGAAAAAAGCCAATCTGAAAAGGCTATGAACTGTAAGATTTGAACTACATGACATTTTGGAAAAAGTAAAACTACAGAGACAGTAAAACAATTAGTGATTGATTAGTGGCTGATTTTTATTGGTAGAGGTATTGGAGAGGGTAGAATAAATCAATGGAGCACACGGGATGTCAACCTCAAATCAATGGTCAGTGCTTCCAGGACAAAACAATAACTGACCTTCCTTCAATATCTCTGGTTGCTGCATTTCAGTCTTTTTTTTTTTTTTTTAGTTTATTCTTATCATCTTGTACTTTTAAAGTTGAAATTCCCCAAGATACAGTCCTTGAACTTTTTCACATTTATGTCTACACTCAGTCTCTTGGAGAATTCACTCATTTCCATGGCATCCAATATCATCTGTCTACTGAATACACTCAAGTTGATATTTTCACAATGATCCTTTGCCTTAGACTTTCCAGAGTCTATACAAATTCCTATTTAACAACTTCACTTGGGAGTAGAGTTATCATACATGTCCAAAATTCTCCTCTTGGACTCCAACATTTCCTCAAACTGATTCTACCTAAGTTCTTCTCCAACTCAATGAACAACAATCCATCTTTGCAGTTAGGGAAAAGAGAGAGAAATCTTTGACTTCTCTCTTTCTCACAGAGCTCCTATTCAAAGAATCAAAAACCATCTTGACCCTACCTAAAAAATATAACCAGCGATCAACTACTTCTGACCTCTTTCCTTGCTAATTTTCTAGCCCAAACCACCAACTATTTCTAACCTGATTTAATGTAAGAATATCTTCTTTGCTCTGTCTCCCCATTACCATTTCTTTCTATACTTAACACAACAAATACTATAATTCTGTTAAAATGAAAATTAATCATGTAACTCCTCTGCTAAAAATAAGCATTAAGTTCCTATTTATCTAGAACAAATACCAAAACAATTACCATGGATCCAAAGACCCTAAAAGATTGAATCTTTCTTTATCCTCTAGTCTGTTAAGACTGTACCCTTATCCACTCTCTTCCAGCCATCTTGGCTTCTTTGCAGAAACTGCAACACATGTTCCTTCCTTAGGCCATCATATTGAAAAGAATTCATATTTTATACTTGTCTGATCCCAATTCCAGGCCTCATTGGGTTCCAAAGCAGTTGTTCAGTATGAGCTCCCTCCTGAAAAGCTGGATATTCTCCATGATGTGCATAATTCATGAGAAACAAGAAACATACCAGACCATCTTACCTGTCCCTGGAGAAACCTGTATTCAGGTCAAGATTCAACAGTTCGAACCAGACATGGAACAACAGACTGGTTTAAAATTGGGAAATGAGTACATTAAGGCTGTAAACTGTCACCCTGCTTATTTAACTTCTACACAGGGTACATCATGCTAAATGCCAGGCTAGACGAATCACAATCAGTAGTAAAGATTTCCAGGAGAAATATCAACAACCACAGATATGCAGATGATAGCTCTCCAATGGCAGAAAGAGAAGAGGAACTTAAAAAATCTCTTGATGAGGGTGAAAGAAGAGAGAGAAAAAGTTGGTTTAAAACTCAAAAATCAAAAGACAAAGATCATGGCATCCAATCCCATCACTTCATGGCAAACAGATGGGGAAAAGTGAAAAAAGTGGCTCTCTTCTCTTCTTGGGTTCCAAAATCACTGTAGACTGTGACTGCAGACATGAAATTAAAAGATGTTTGCTTCATGGAAAAGGAACCTATGAAAAACTTAGACGGTGTTTAAGGAGAAACATAAAGCATAAAGACATAAAGCAGAGACATCACTTTGCTAACAAAGGTCTGTATAGTCAAAGCTATGGTTTTTCTAGTAGTCATGTATGGATGTGAGAGTTGGACCATAAAGAAGGCTGAGAGCTGAAGAATTGATGCTTTTGAACTGTGGTGGAGAAGACTCTTGAGAGTCTCAAACAGCAAGGAGATCAAATAAGTCAATCCTTAAGAAAATCAATATGGAATATTCATTGGAAGGACTGATGTTGAAGCTGAAGCTTCAATACTTTGGTCACCTGATATGAATAGCTGGCTCATTGGGAAAGATGCTGATGCTGGGAAAGTTTGAAGGCAAAAGGAGAAGGGGAGAGCAGAGGAAGAGTTGGTTAGACAGCATCACCGACTCAATGGACATGAGTTTGAGCAAACTCCAAGAGACAATGGAGGACAGGAAAGCCTGGCATGCTGCAATCTATGGGGTCACAAAGAGTCAGATATGATTTAATGACTAAACAACAAACGAAAAACAACTCCTTCAGGTCTCTTTTCTTTCCAAAATGCCACAGTGCAATCCTTCCTGTATTGTGGACAGCACTCTTGAAAGTCGCTCTCTTTCAAAATTCCAGAGAAAAGTGAGCAGAAATGTCTCTCCTCTGATATTTCTAATTATCTCTATTCACACCCAGACTCCACCTTGTTCTTTGCTTCCTCTCCTTTTTTCCTATGGTCAAGAGGACTTTTGTTAATTTCCTATAAGTGAGAAAGCTCTCATTACTTCTAATGTTCTTAACGTTAAAGTAAAAAAAAAAAATCTCTAGATTAAAAATTCTCTGCTAGAGTAAAATGATACCTCTGTGAATCCACTGAGATCTGGCTCTCAAAGGGAACTGTTAAAAATTCAGTTTCTTTAATGTTTAGCTTTTGCAAACAAAAAACACTTTGGTTTCATACCATACACCGAGTTGAGACTAAAGAAATGCATTCAGGACATTAACTGACATTGTTTTTCCCTTAAGGGAGGAAAGAACAAACAACTTCTGAGTTAAAATATTAAAATACTACCCCATTGCATTATAACAAAGATGGACTTATGCAAAACTTTCACAAGAATAATATAAGGTGATGAGTTTGAATTCATCTACATGCAAGGACATACTTTTATTTTGGTGCAAATATTCCTCTGTGGTCTTCTCTATGACATTTTCTAGGAGGTAATCAATACAACCTAGTAGATCCTGAATATTTGACTCAGAACAATTTCTGCCCTCAAAAGTCAGATGCCATCACTTCTGTTCTTTTCACAATATTGATTCTATCAAAATCTGAATTGTAGGGTCTAGGTCACATGCTCGGGCTACTGAAAAAAAAGGCAAAGGAGAAAAATAAATCTGTCTTTAGCTTCTACAGTTAAAAGGTAATGGACAATAGTCAATAACGGAACAATGGACATAGTCATTAACAGGAACTAAAGCAAAATAGTGGCTCTCTAAAGCTAAATTTTAATTGACGGATTATTGTAAGTTTCTTATAGAATCATCCTTCCCTTAGGATGGTGGAGTAGAAGGAGGTGCTTCATCTTCTTCTGTGAAAACTTCAAAATTACAACTCACTGCCGACCAACTATTGACAGAAGAATGTTGGATCCCACCACAAAAAGATACCTCATGTCCAAGGGCAAAGGAGAAGCCCCAGCAAGATGGTAAATGGGGGCGAAATCATGTTTAGAATCAAACCCAATACCAATATAGAATAGGATACCATTGATTGATTAAAATTATCATGCAAATATATTTGAAATGTAGTCATCTTACTTTTTTCCCACACAAATTTTATCTTTCCAGTAGCTTTTCTTCAACCTCCAAACCAAACCAAAGATTCAGTATAGAAAAATCTATGGACATTGTCCAGTACAGTTACTCCTTTTTGATAAATTCTAATTGAGTTCCAAGAAAAGTTGTAATTGAACCAATGTGACAATTCATGAATTTACTCATATTATTGCCCAAAGCACAATAATACATGTAATTAAACATTAATTAGGAAAATAAGAAATACTTTCAATCTAGTTTGCAAAAGGAAAAAATTATTGAAAATTATAAAGAAGATTAATTTTCTTAAACTTTATATTGTTTTACTTATTTAAATTTATTTAAAATTTGTATTATAAATATATGCATACAATTATATTTAAAATACAATATTTGTTAAATCTTTGTACATGTGTGGATAGACTCATCAGTTTATTTGCTATTCTTTCATGAATCAATTGATATTCCTCATAGGCAAGACACAAAAAATTTTAATGTTACATAGATGACATTAGGGACCCTAAAGATATCTTACTTAAATACAATAATACACACCTCAATTTTTCCATATTTAATTATGTTTTATTTATATTCCATAGATGGAAAAACTGAGAAAAGATATTGGGAAAAAAGGGTGAAATTTTGGTCACAGATAATATAACCAAATATTTCTAACAAAATTTAAAGCTATTGATGACTATTGCTACTGTTCTCTGGCAAGATCTTAGTTTGTTTTGAGAAACCCATTTTTTTTTACTTGAGACTCACAGAAAATATACAGTATTTGTTGTTAAGTATGAGTAATTAGGCTTTCTAGGTGGCTCAGAAGATAAAGAATCTGCATACAATGCAGGAAATGAGGGGGTGCAATCCCTAGGTTGGGATGATCCCCTAGAAAAAGGAATAGCAATCCACTCCAGCATTTTTGCCTGGGAAATCCCATAGACACAGGAGCCTGGCAGGCTACATTTCATGGAGTTCCAAAAAACTGGAAACGATTAAGCAAATTATACACACGTGAGTAATTGACAGCAGATTTTTTAAAGTCACAATTTTCTCGAAAAAGTATAAGCAAATGTGCAAGTTTTCTTTTCAAAGGGCAAATATATATTTGCAAATTAATATATACAAAGATAAAAGAAAGCAAACTCAATATATTCATGGCACTATATGTCCCACACATGGATAATAGAAGATTTTCATACATTGTAATCACTTTACTATCAGCATATATAACCAGTTCACTTCAGTTGCTCAGTCATGTCCTACTCTTTGTGACCCCATAAATCACAGCACGCCAGGCCTCCCTGTCCATCACTAACTCCCTAAGTTTACTCAAATTCTTGTCCATTGAGTCAGTGATGCCATCCAACCATCTCATCCTCTGTCATCCCCTTCTCCTCCTGCCTTCAATCTTTCCCAGCATCATGGTCTTTTCTAGTGAGCATCTCTTTGCATGAGGTGGCCAAAGGATTGGAGTTTCAGCTTCAGCATCAGTCCTTCCAATGAATATTCAAGACTGATTTCCTTTAGGATGGACTGGTTGGATCTCCTTGCATCCAGGGGACTCTCAAGAGTGTTCTCCAAAACTACTCTTCAAAGGCATCAATTCTTCAGTGCTCAGCTTCCTTTATAGTCCAACTCTCACATCCATACATGACCACTGGAAAAACCATAGCCTTGACTAGACAGACCTTTGTTGACAAAGTAATGTCTCAGGTTTTTAATATGCTAACTTGGTCATAACTTTTCTTCCAATGAATAAGCATCTTTTAATTTCTGCAGTCACCATCTGCAGTGATTTTGGAGCCCCGCAAAATAAAGTCTGTCACTGTTTCCATTGTTTCCCCATCTATTTGCCATGAAGTGATGGAACCAGATGACATGATCTTAGTTTTCTGAATGCTGAGCTTTAAGCCAACTTTTTCACTCTCCTCTTTCACTTTCATCAGGAAGCTCTTTAGTTCTTCTTCACTTTCTGCCATAAGGGTGGTGTCATCTGCATACATGAGGTTATTGATATTTCTCCCAGCAATCTTGATTTCAGCTTGTGCTTCATCCAGCCCAGTGTTTCTCATGATATACTCTGCATATAAGTTAAAGAAGCAGGGTGACAATATACATCCTTAACATACTCCTTTTCCTGTTTGGAACTAGTCTGTTATTCCATGTCCAGTTCTTACTGTTGCTTCCTGACTTGCATATAAATTTCTCAAAAGGCAGGTCAGGTGGTCTGATATTCCCATCTCTTTCAGAATTTTCCACAGCTTATTGTGATCCACACAGTCAAAGGATTTGGCGTAGTCAATAAAGCAGAAATAGATGTTTTTCTGGAACTCTCTTGCTTTTTCAATGATCCAGTGAATCTTGGCACTATATAACCAAGTTCTTACTAAATATTCTCAGTAATAAATTCTGTCTAATATAAATAGTTGATCTATTTCTAATAATGTATAAAATTCACTGTTGCATTAGAATTCATAAAAATTGTACATACATATCTATCAATGTTATAAGTAAAAATGTTTTTCTTTGTTTAATACAGGTCATTTTTATTCTATGCACTCATAGAAAATTCTTCAAACATCATCACAACACTAATGATAAACTTGGTAGCCTATGATCTTGATATGCTTGTTCTCAGTCAATAAGTCATGTTCTACTCTTTTGTGACCCTGCAGACTGTAGCCCACTAGGCTCCTCTATCTGCGGAATTTTTCAGGCAAGAATACTGGAGTGAGTTGTCATTTGCTTTTCCAGGGTATTTCCCCACCCACAGATCAAACCCACGTCTCCTGCATTGGCTGACGGATTCTTTACCACTGAGCCACCTGGGAAGCCCAGTAATCTTGGTAACTCTCCTTTAGTCCTTCAGAGTTGAAATATACACCAGGCTTCTTGTGTTTTCCTAAAGCTGTGGACAGTACAAAACCAGTAAAAGGCAGATAGTGTATTAGTCTGCTCAGGCTGCCATAAGAAAGTATGGTAGACTTAGTCGCTTAAACAATAGAAATTTATTTCTCACAGATCTGGAGGCTGTGAAGTCAAAGATCAAGGCATCCACATGGTTGGTTTGCACTCTGGTGTGCACTCTCCTTGACTTGTAGTCGACTGTGTTCTCACACAGTAGAGAGAAACTTTGGTGTCTCCTTTTTCTTCTTTAAATATTTTACTTATTTATTTTTGGCTGCTCTAGGTCTTTACCACTCTGCAGGCTTTTCTCTAGCTGCAGAGAGCGGGCGGGCCACTTTCTAGTTACGGTATGTGGGTGTCTCATCATGGGGCCTTCTCTTGTTGTGGGGCACAGGCTCTAGGCATTCAGGCTTCGGTAGCTGCGGCGTGAGGGCTCAGAAGTTGTGGCTGCCAGGCTCTAGGCCCAGACCCAGTTGTTGTGGTACATGAGCTTAGTTGCACTGCAGCATGTGAGATCTTCCTGGACCAGGGATTGAACCCACGTCCCCTGCACTGGCAGGCAAATTCTTTACCACTGAGCCACCAGGAATGCCCTTCTTCCTCTTCTTTACAGGCACCAATTTTACTGGATCAAAGATGGCCTTTAGGACCTCATTTGGCCTTAATAACCTCCTTAAAGGCCTCTGTCCAATGCATCACATGGGCTGGGGGGTTGGGGTTCCAATATCTGAATTTGAGGAGACTCAATTTAATCCATAGCAGCTAAACCATGCCAAAAATGACAATTCACTCCAATAATATTTTACATTTACTTTTAATTTACCCAATATTTTTTTTTAACCCTTGGTCTAGAGCAGGAGTAGTTCACCACTTAAGTTCAGTCTTACCAAACACGATAATGCTTCCACGTAGAGTATTCTCCAAAAAGAGTGCCCATGAGGGAAATTGTGGGTATGCATAATTTTCTTTTAGTTTTTTATAACACCCTACAGTATGTGGGATTTTAGTTCCCAGTCCAGGGATTGAACCCATGCCTCCCGCATTAGAAGATAGAGTCCTAACTGCTAAAGCTCCAGGAAATTCTTGTAAGCAAGAATTCTTGTAAGCTCCAGCAAGAAAATGAGCATGGCAAGGTAGACCCAGGATATCAAGTTCAACAAACACCACAAGAACACATAGGGGTAAAAATTAGGAAGATGCACAACTGAAATTTCTGAGTCATTTTTTTTTTGCCATATGAAAATATTAATAATTAAATAGATTCACTTTTAAGTAGAATTCTTCTCATTTTCTCAATCTATATCCCCTAAGAGATTTCTTAAAATCTGTTACATGGTTAGTGTAATGACTAGATTGATCTGGACACTTGTCACACTGTTGGTTGCTCATTGTCTGAAAGCCATTCCTACAAGTGAGGAATTCTTCACAGCATAAGATGAGGTTGGGCTCAGAGAAGCTACAGAGATGCACTTTTCCAGCTCAAGCATATGTTGTAGGCTGTATAATCAGATGCTCATGCCTAGCAGAGTTTAAATCTCCAACTAGGAAGACAAATCATCTCGCACAGTCAGGATTCATTTTCCTGGTAGCAGTGGGTCAGCTGCAGCCCCCTCTCTGTGGTTCTAACAGCAGGAGCTGTGCTGGCAACACCTTTAGCTGCATAATATCCCGTGGTGAGTTTCCTGGTGGCTCAGAGGTAAAGAATCTGCCTGCAATGCAGGAGATGTGCTTTCAATCCCAGGGTCAGGAAAGATCCTCTGGAGGAGGAAATGATGACCCTCTCTGGTACTCTTGCCTGGAGAATCCCATGGACAGAGGAGCCTGGTGGGCTCCAGTCATAGGGTCACATGGTTGAAGACTTAGCACAAATGCCTGCAATATCCTGTGGCACAGAGGGGCTGGCGGTGAATGAGGTGGAGAGTACAGTCTCACTAGATGGGCTCTGGGATGAGATTTCTGCTTTCAGTTGGCCATCTGCATTCTTTGCTCTTGATTGTTTTCTAAGCCTGGTTCTGTGGGAATGTTTGAGAAAATGTGAGTTAATAAAACTCTTCCCAATAAAACCATACTTCTGCTTACATAATCCATAGTTACTTCTAATGCTTATTTATAGTAAACTTTGCAAGTAACTGTAACATGTGTGCCACCAGTCTAGATGACTCTTCTGCACTCCTGATAGATGCATAAAACTGACCATGTATGTCACAAAACACTGCAAATTAATAAACTCAAAACAGGTCTCATCATCTTTTTCCCTCAAATCCTACGCATTTTCCAGTATCCTTGATGTCAGTGAGTGGTCCCACCAAACATCCAATGGTGTGAGTCCTTCTTGAATTACTTTCCTACTCTTCCTCTATATCCAATTATCAGCAGGTACATACAACACTGTTCAGATCAGTCCTTACTGACTGTATCATTATAATCCTTGCCCAAGCTATTATTATTATCTGTCATTTGGACCACTAAATGCAACACATAACTGCATCTAACCCGAATTCTCTACAACCTTGTTGGAGAGATATTTTTAATGTCATATAAACCATGCCATCCCCCTAATTATACTTACTTGCTCCTTAGAATGGTTTCAACTGTTAGGTTGATTCACAGTTCCCCAATTTGACTTATAAGCCACCTGACCTGACCCCAATCAAATTCTCCAGCTTCAAGTTGTACAAAAATTCTCTTTACCTTCTTTAATCAAGACACTGCCTTATTTCATTCTCTTCTTCCTGTCATGTTTCCATATGCTTCCTTTACACTTGCTATTTGTCTGTTGGGAATTAGACTCCTTTTCATCTAAAAGTGCTTGATTTTGACTATATTGTCATATCTCAGGTCAGGTGCCTTATCTGGTGGGCCTTGGACATCTCTGATTAAATAATATCTTTACTATAGGCCTAACATCTGTAGGTATGTGATCATACTGTATATAGCAATCAGTAATTATTGTATAAAAAACTGAATTAGTTTTTCAACTCATTGTAAACCTGTAGTTGAGTTAACTGCCCTTAGACATTGATACTAGGATATTAAAGATTGGTTTGCCATGGTTAAGAATAACACCATCAGGTAAACTTTGCAGCTTTTGTTATTCTAATAAAATATTTTGTTATAAGAATTAAATGTCCTTAAATATATATATATATATATATATATATATATATATATATATATATATAGAGAGAGAGAGAGAGAGAGAGAGAAGAAAGAATAACAATATAACATTGATACTCTGTCAATTCTAAGTGGCCAAATTGACCTAAACAAACAAAAGGAAAAAAATTCTTATTTTCTCAAAGAATTGTTGTTTGTTGTTGTTTAGTTGCTAAGTCGTGACAAACTCTTTGTGACCCCATGCAATGTAACCTGCCAAGCTCATCTGTCCATGGGATTTTTCAAGCAAGAGTACTGGAGTAGGTCATCATTTCCTTCTCCAGGGGATCTTCCTGACCCAAGGCTAAAACCCCTGCCTGTTGCATTGGCAGGTGGTTTCTTTACCACTGAGCCACCTGGGGAGCCTTTTCCCGAAGAATGGGATATAGCTTTTCTTTACTGTGGAGCTGACTTTCCCAAAAAAGAAAAGCAATGGTCAAGAGCTAAATGCCGGGCCTGTGGAAAGAGTGCTCATTGGAAAACTCACAGGGATATAAGCAGGAGCATGTGTGTCAGTCCATGATCACCTAGCATACACCCAGATGGCCAGCAGAGCATGACATCACAATCTAGGTGGGGGATGCTCATCCTTCCTCCACAAGATCCTCAAAATGGCAAGAGCAGATCCTCTTTGTGGGATCTGAGTCAAGACATGATAGCAATGTGATAGAGCAAAATTGTGACTCCAGTCCTATCCTGCTGGCCCAGTATTTCAAATGGAAAAGCACAAACCTCTCCTTAGCATAATCAGGAGCCTTAGTCCAGCTCTTCCTCTGGACCAGAAGCAATTGCCTGAACACTAGGCTGTGACTTCTTTCTCCAAGGCTCTGCCCAAGCCAACTTCTTTCTCTGGAGGTCAGCTTCTTGGAGATCAGTTTTGGTCAAGCAAACACTAACTTCTCACTGAAATAATTAAAATGATTAAGTTTCAAGTAATTCTAATTACTGTGGTAATCCAAGTAGTAAGAACTAAAGAACCTCTTGATGAAAGTGAAAGAGGAGAGTGAAAAAGTTGGCTTAAAGCTCAACATTCAGAAAACTAAGATAATGCCATCGATCCCATCACTTCATGGCAAATAGATGGGGAAACAGTGGAAACAGTGACAGACTTTGTTTTGGGGGGCTCCAAAATCACTGCATGTGGTGACTGCAGCCATGAAATTAAAAGACACTTGCTCTTTGGAAGAAAAGTTATGTCCAACCTAGACAGCATTATTAAAAAGCAGAGACATTACTTTCCCAAGAAAGGTCCATCTAGTCAAGGTTATGGTTTTTCCAGTGGTCATGTATGGATGTGAGAGTTGGACTACAAAGAAAGCTGAGCACTGAAAAATTGATGCTTTTGAACTGTGGTGTTGGAGAAGACTATTGACAGTCCTTTGGACTACAAGGAGATCCAACCAGTCCTTCCTCAAGCAAAACAGTCCTGAATATTCATTGAAAGGACTGATGCTGAAGCTGAAACTCCAAAACTTTGGCTACCTGATGCAAAGAACTGACTCACTAGAAAAAACCCTGATGTTGGGAAAGATACAGGGCAGGAGGAGAAGAGGATGACAGAGGATGAGATGGTTGGATGACATCACCAACTCAATGGACATGGGTTTGAGTGGACTCCGGGAGTTGGTGATGGACAGGGAGGTCTGGCGTGCTGTAGTCCATGGGGTCACAAAGAGTCTGAAATGACTGAGCGACTGACCTGAACTGAACTGAATCCAAGTAGTTTCAATGCTATATATAATTTTAATACACCTGATGCAGTAATAGTTCTGTCTCAGTCTTGTAATTCCTTCTTCACATTTAAGTAGTTCCCCAGATTTCCTTTCCTTTTGTTATATATTCTTGTATAAATATCTGAGATGGAATTCAGTTTAAATTTCTCACCAACCTATTTTTCAAAGAGATTTTAAACTTATTTCTTTTCTTCGGAATTAGACATTTTGGATATATCAATTGTGTCTCTTCACATCTGCCCTGGGAATGTGAAGATTTCATTATCATTTGTCTAATGAAATATGATAGCACCCTTATGGCAGAAAATGAAGAACTAAAAAGCTTCTTGATGAAAGTGAAAGAGGAAAGTGAAAAAGTTGGCTTAAAGCTTAACATTCAGAAAATTAAGATCATGGCATCTGGTCCCATCACTTCATGGCAAATAGATGGGGAAACAGTGGAAACAGTGTCAGACTTTATTTTTTTGGGCTCCAAATTCACCACAGATGGTGACAGCAGCCATGAAATTAAAAGACGCTTACTCCTTGGAAGGAAAGTTATGACCAACCTAGATAGCATATTAAAAAGCAGAGACATTACTTTGCCAACAAAGGTCTGTCTGTCAAGGCTATGGTTTTTCCAGTGGTCATGTATGGATGTGAGAGTTGGACTGTGAAAAAAGCTGAGTGCTGAAGAACTGATGCTTTTGAATTGTGGTGTTGGAGAAGACTCTTGAGAGTCCCTTGGACTGCAAGGAGATCCAACCAGTCCACCCTAAAGGAGATCAGTCCTGGGTGTTCACTGGAAGGACTGATGCTGGAGCTGAAATTCCAATATTTTGGCCACCTCATGTGAAGAATTGAGTCATTGGAAAAGACCCTGATGCTGGGAGGGATTGGGGGCAGGAGGAGAAGGGGATGACAGAGGATGAGATGGTTGGATGGCATCACCGACTAGATGGACATGGGTTTGAGTAAACTCCGGGAGTTGGTGATGGACAGGGAGGCCTGGCGTGCTGCGATTAATGGGATTACAAACAGTCGGACACGACTGTGCAACTGAACTGAACTGAATGAAATATGTGAGGTTCCCTGGTAGCTCAGTAGTAAAGAAACTGCCTGCCAATGCAGGAGACACGAGTTCAAGACCTGGGTGGGTAAGATCCCTTGGAGAAGGGTATGGCAACCCACTCCAGTACACTTGCCTGGGGAATCCCATGGACAGAGGAGCCTGGCATGCTACAGTCTGTGCGTTTGCAAAAGATTTGGACATTACTTAGTGACTAAAGACGGGGAAGGCAATGGCACCCCACTCCAGTACAATTGCCTGGACAATCCCATGGACGGAGGAAACTGGTAGGCCGCAGTCCATGGGGTTGCGAAGAGTCAGACACGACTGAGCGACTTCACTTTCATGCATTGGAGAAGGAAACCGCAACCCACTCCAGTATTCTTGCCTGGAGAATCCCAGGGACGGGGGAGCCTGGTGGGCTGCCATCTAGGGGTCACACAGAGTCGGACACGACTGAAGTGGCTTAGCAGTAGCAGTAGGGACTAAAGAACAATAAAGAAATATAAATATATATTTCCCTCTGGACTGTGAACTTTTTAAATATATAAAGATCTTGATTTTTATTAAGTTCTAAACTTTAAAAAGTAATGTCTTACTCCAGTTATAGACATTTGCATATTATATATTTTTTCAATAATATTTACATTTTCCTCTCAAGTATCATAAATAAAGTTATAGTACTTACCTGCATAAACCTCAACCTCTTGGTGCATAATACCATAGTCCTACTAAAGCACAAGTAGAAAATACAGTAAAAACTTAAAATTTTAAATGCTACTTGATTAAATTTGGGAGCAATATTACAGATTTCCATCGTGGCTTAAAAATTTGATCTCAAATTTTCTATTCTTATTACTGTTATTACTGTTCAAATTTTTATTAGAAGGTTGTTGCAATTTTAAACTTCAAAATAAAAGTCATTCTTTGGTACAGATTCTGAGTAGATTGTCTTCAAATAATTATAATCTACTTTTCAAGTAAAAAGTTTTGTGAGAAAAATGAAAATGTCAAATCCTTCCCATACTTGAACAAAATCATTCAGTAATTAAGAATAATGTAGGTTATAATAAAAAAAACACAGCTGGAATTGTTATATAAACTGAAACACTATATCATATATAAATATTATCTATATATATAGATTAGGTATTACATAACCATATATAACCATATGACACTATATATAATATTTTTACCAAATTAAAAATTACTTTTTATTTATATAAAATTAACAGTGTACTTCACAATAGGTTGAACAATAGAAAAATAAGTGAAAACAAAGATAGAAACCATATATGTAATGATTAAAATCTGAATAAACATGATCTCAATAACTGTCAAATTGTCTGGACATCAAAAATAAATATAAAAATTGTTTCAAATATATAATCATTAATTTATTAATATTATGAATATCCAGTTATTTGGTGTGCAAATTTATATTGCTTATCTATCTTCTTAAATACTAGAGTGTGTCAGTGACATTTTGGACAAAAGTTAATGAAAAATGAATTATTTTAAAAGTACAGTAAAAATCTGCAGTGATAATTTGTGATCTAATTTATTAAAATGTCAATAATGTCTGAAACCCCATGTGTTTTATTATTAACATCTCTTCATTACTAGTTCCAAAAACTATTTCTATAGAATCTTAAGGAAGGGATGCTAGATAATGACTGAGATGAAGGAGAATATGACATATTGAAGCTTTTGAACAGTTGAAAAAGAGGAAAAAGCCCAAACTTTGGAATAAGAAAATGATCAAAGTAGATAAAACAGGCAGTGAGAACTTATGGTTCTTCAAGACTTCGTAATTCTGAGCCAAAGTACCTAAGGCGGGAACCTGAAGTAGCTGAGAACAAATTGGTTTTTGTTTCTCTTCCCTCCCCTTCTCCTTCTGTCCCTCTCTAACTCCCACTCCCAATTCTTTCCTTTCTCTTCTTCCTAACTTCCTTCTTTCCTTCCTCCCTCATTCTCATTTTCTTTATATGTAACCTTTCTTCCCCCTAACATTGCAGAATATCAGAATAAAATTGGTGTTTGAGTATGGTTTCCAAGAGACAAAGTGTACCACAGTGTCAGTGTGCTATTTGAAGTGACAGGTTACCAAGATATGAAAGTGAAAGTCGCTCAGTCGTGTCCAACTCTTTGCGACCCCATGGACTGTAGTCCATGGAATTCTCCAGGCCAGAATACTGGAGTGGGTGGCCTTTCCCTTCTCCAGGGGATCTTCCCAACCCAGGGATTCAACCCAGGTCTCCTGCATTGCAGGCAGATTCTTTACTAGCTGAGCCACAAGGGAAACCCAAGAATAGTGGAGTGGGTAGCCTACAAGGCAGTTAGTGAACATGAGCTGGTTCACTGTAACGGAGAACAGCACACTTGTAGAAAACTACTAAAGGATTGAGTTATCAGGTGAAGAATTGAATAAGAGTGTCACAGGCAGACCTCAAGGGGAAATAAGAGTGAGACTTGAGATGTGAGTCCATCAGCAAAGAGAAGACCATCTCAAGAGCTAATTGAAAGTGAAAGTATCTTGAGTTCTGTAGATGCACAACAGAAGCCCAGAGAACATGTATTGAACATCCAGACAAGGGGCATTATTGTCATTAAGACTCGTACGGATTCATGTAATACTACATAAATCTAAGATAGCCTTCCCTGTCACCACAAGGCCACAGTAACTTCCCCATTTACTAGGACACAATATTGGAAGTAGAATGGGAAGGAAAGAAAATCTGAAATATCAATGGGTTATCACAAAATAAATAACCAACAGATCTGGATGGTTACAGCAATATCAGACAAAACATTCTGTAAGACAAAATTGTCAGTGGAGGAAAAAAGAGAAATTTGGTTTTGTTTTTTTTAATGAGAAACTGCTCAGTCTATCAGGATAACATGACAATTATGTCTCTACCTAAGATGTACATTCAATGTTGAATTTTTTAAATAACATAATTGCAAAGATCACCAAATTGTTTGGTGGCCTAATACACATACATGTGCATGTGTATATTAATCACTCAGTCGTGTCTGACCCTTTGCAACCCCGTGGACTGTAGCCCACCAGGCTCCTCTGTCCATGATATTCTCCCAGCAAGAATACTGGAATAGGTAGTCATTCCCTTTTCCATGGGCTCTTCCTGACCCACAAATCAAATGCAGGTCTCCTGCACTGCAGGCAGATTCTTTACCTTCTGAGCCACCAGGAATGCCCAATGCATATGCATATGTATATGTATGTCTAATACAATATCATACAAAGAATGTTATCCAATCTACTGTAATTAATTTTTTTAAATTACAGGATAAAATGTAGGATATTTACAAATATGTGAAAATTAACATATTCTTAAATAACAAATAAAGAAGAAACAAGGAAAGCTAGACAATACTCTGAGATGAATGCATTAAAGAAGCTTTTAGAAAGTAATTAATGGCTATAAATGCCTATTTTAAAAAGAGAGAGAAAAAAGATCTGAAATTAGTAATATAAATTTATATCTTGAAAAAATAGAACAATAAAAGAACAATCTGGATTGAATCAAGCATTAAAGAGAAAATGTCAATGATAAGTAGAGAGGAAATTAAAAAAAAGAAGATAAACAAATAGAGAAAATCAATTAAAAAAATACTGACAAAATTGAAAAACTTTAAGGTATACTGACCAAGAAAAAAGAACAAAGCATTAAAATCACAAGTGGCAAAGGAGATTACACAATTGAATTTACATAGACAAAAATATGTATAAGGAAATACCATGAGCAACTGTATGCTAACATGTATTAAATAATCTTGATAAAATGAAACATTGCTGGAAGGGTATAAATTAACAACTCTGACATATAAAAAAGAAAAAAAAATGAATAGACTTATATTAAGTGTAAAGATAGAATTAGTAATTCAAAAACTCCCCCCAAAGAAAACACCACTACAGGGCCAGATGGCTTCACTGGAGAATTCTTACTATTTCAAGAATTTATCCCTATTTTTCACAACTCTTTCAAAAATAGAAAAGGAAAGAACACTTTCTATACTAGTCAGATTTCTCCAGAGGAACAGAATCAGTATTATATATGGAGAGAGAGAGAGAAATTTATTATAAGAAATTTGCTCATTCAATTACAGAGGCTTAGATGTTAGACAAGCTGCCTTCCATAAGCTGGAGACCCAGAAACACATGTAGTCAGCCTGAGTCCAAGGATCTGAAAACCAGAGAAATCAATGATGTAAATTCCAGTCTGAGGGCCAGAGAAGATGAGATGAAATGTCCCTGGTCAAACGGTGATACACAGAAGAAGGAATGGATTCCTCTTTCCTCACTTTTTTGTACTTTTCTGACCCTTTGTGGAACAAAGATAGTGGAGGTGATGGAATTCCAGTTGAGCTATTTCAAATCCTAAAAGATGATGCTGTGAAAGTGCTGCACTCAACAGCAAATTTGGAAAGCTCAGCAGTGGCCACAGGACTGTAAAAGGTCAGTTTTCATTCCAATCCCAAAGAAAAGCAATGCCAAAGAATGTTCAAACTACAGCACAATTGCACTCATCTCACACACTAGCAAAGTAATGCTCAAAATTCTCCAATTCAAGCTTTAGCAGTACATGAACCATGAACTTCCAAATTTTCAAACTGGATTTAGGAAGGGGAGAGGAACCAGAGATCAAATTGCCACATTCGCTGAATCTCTTTTGAAAATGCAAAAGAGTTCCAAAAAAACATCTACTTCTGCTTTATTGACTATGTCAAAGCCTTTGACTGTGGGTCACAACAAACTGTGGAAAATTATTAAAGAGATGGGAATACCAGACCATTATACCTGCCTCCTAAGAAATCTCCTGTGAGATGAGTGTAATTGTGTGGTAATTTGAGCATTCTTTGGGATTGCCTTTCTTTGGGGTTGGAGTGAAATCTGATCTTTTCCAGTCCTGTGGCCACTGCTGAGTTTTCCAAATTTGCTGGCATATTGAGTGCCACACTTTCATAGCATTATCTTTTAGGATTTGAAATAGCTCAGCTGGAATTCCATCATCTCCAATAACTTTCTTCATAGTGATGCTTCCTAAGGGCCACTTGACTTTGCATTCCAAGATGTCTGACTCAAGGTGGATGTACACACCATCATGGTTATCTAGGTCATGAAGATCTTTTTTGTATAGTTTTTCTATGTTTTCTTGCCACCTCTTCTTAATATCTCTGCTTCTCTTAGGTCCATACTATTTCTGTCCTTTATTGTGGCCATCTTTGCATGAAATATTCCATTGATATCTCTAATTTTCTTGAAGATATCTCTGGTCTTTCTCATTCTATTGTCTTCCTCTATTTCTTTGCATTGATCACTGAGGAAGGCTTTCTTATCTCTCCTTGCTATTCTTTGGAACTCTGCATTCAGATGGGTATATCTTTCCTTTTCTCCTTTGCCCTTAGCTTCTCCTCTTTTCTCAGCTATTTGTAAAGCCTCCTCAGACAACCATTTTGCCTTTTGGCATTTCTTTTTCTTGGGGATGGTCTTGATCACTGTCTCCTGTACAATGTCATGAACCTCCATCCATAGTTCTTCAGGGACTCTATCAGATCTAATCCCTCGAATGCATGTGCCACTTCCAGGTGTTTTATAAATTCAGCTCTTTTATTTTGGTCTAGGATCCATTTATATTTAACTTTTTGTCATATATGGTGTATGGTAAAAGTTTAGTTTTTTTATATGAATATCTAATTTTTCAGTATTGTTTATTGAAAGTATTACATTTTACTGATTCAGTGATGCTATGCCCGCTGTCCGAATCCCCCAACAGGAAAAGATAAGACCTCCATGACAATGCAACACACAAAGGAAGGGAAATTTATTGCTGACTCTAGCCAGGGCCCCTGCTGCAACCAACGCAGTGGTGCAAAGTCAGAGAGCCCCGAGCCCCAGTTTCCACGCACATTTATAGGGTGCTCGATTTCAAACATAAGCAGTGGGTAGTGGGTGCAAGCGGATTGGTTACATGTTTGCAAAGAAATTTTATTGGCACAAACTTTTGTGCGCGCGGGACTTTCCAGGGGACCTTCTCAGAGGTTTACTGGGCGCGTACTGATTAGCTGGTCTCTGGTGGCCTGTTGAGGGCAGATAATTACCCTACCCTCGGGAGAAACTGAAACTTAGGCCTACTCTTAGTTCAGGGCGCCTGTCATGGTGCTAGTCTTGACAGTCTCACAAGTGATGGTGGCACATTTATTGAAAATCAATCGACCATTTATATGTAGCTTTATTTCTGGACTCTATTCTAGTCCCTTCCTCTACATGTCTGTCCTTTTACCAATATAAACTTGTCTTGAATCCTCTAGCTTTACATTAATCTGGGTCAAATTTATTTCAAAATATTTTATGGTTTGTTATAAGAGAAATAACAATAACCTCAGATATGCAGATTACACCACGATTATGGCAGAAAGTGAAGAGGAACTAAAAAGCCTCTTGATGAAAGTGAAAGAGGAGAGTGAAAAAGTTGGCTTAAAGCTCAACATTCAGAAAACTAAGATGATGGCATCCAGTCCCTTCAGTTCACAGCAAATAGATGGGGAAACAGTGGAAACAGTGGCTGACTTTATTTTTTGGGGATCCAAAATCACTGCAGATGATGAAATCACTGCAGCCATGAAATTAAAATACACTTACTCCTTGGAAGGAAAGTTATGAACAACCTAGACAGCACATTAAAAAGCAGAGACATTACTTTGCCAACAAAGGTCTGTATAGTCAAGGTTATGGTTTTTCAGGTATGGATGGGAGAGTTGGACTATAAAGAAAACTGGGCACCAAAGAATTGATGCTTTTGAACTGTGGTGTTGGAGAAGACTCTTGAGAATCCCTTGGACTTCAAGGAGATCCAACCAGTCCATCCTAAAGGAGATCAGTCCTGAGTGTTTTATTGCAAGGACTGATGTTGAAGCTGAAACTCCAATACTTTGGCCACTTGATGTAAAGAGCTGACTCATTTGAAAAGACCCTGATGCTGGGAAAGATTGAAGGTGGGAGGAAAAGGGGATGACAGAGGATGAGATGGTTGGATGGTGTCACTGACTCACTGGACATCAGTTTGGGTAAACTCAGGGAGTTAGTGATGAACTTGGAGGCTTGGGGCCCATGGGGTCTATGTTGGCATCCATGGGGTTGCAAAGAGTCGGATCTGACTGAACAACTGAACAGAACCACTTTAAAAATGGCGTTGAATTTTTTAAGTTTCCCATTTTTTATTGTTTGTATATAGATTTACAGCTGATTTTTGTACTTTGAGCTTGAATCCTTTGATCTTACTGAATTGTTAGTTTTAAATCCTTTTTGTAGAATTCTCAGCATAATCTACATGTACAATCATGTCATTTCTTTACAGATTTACCTCTTCCTTTGCTTTCTGTACACCTTTTAGTTATTTTTTTTTTCTTGTTATACTGTAGTATTTAGGACTAACTGTACTTAGTTACATGAAATTGCAGTTCAGATGTTCTTGGCCTGTTGTCTGTCTGAGAAGAAATATTATTTGATATTATATATATAGGCTTTTTATAATGATAGAGATCAAATTGAAGACAATTTATTTTATTCTATTTCTAGAATACTAGAAAATCATATCATGATTGATAATTGAATTTGTTCAAATGTCTTGCTGCATTTATCATATGTTCATACAGTTTTCTCATTTATTCTGTCTATACAGTGATTTGCATTGATTGATTTTTAAATATTTAATTTGGTATTTCACAAATAAGCCTTGATAGGTGGTTCATGAACCGTTTTATGCATTGTTGGATTTAGATTGCTAACAATCTGTTGATGGTTTTGCATCTCTGTTCATGAAATATATTAGTTTCTAGTTCTCAGTATCAGAATAACACCATCTGGTTGGCTACTTACTCTTCAGTACTTTGCATTCCACTAACAGGAAGTTCCTTGTGGTCCCTTGAACATTGTATCCTGTTTCTAATGTCTATTCTTTACCACATAGTATTCTTTCTGCTGAAAGTCTCATGTATGTCCCTTTGGCTGAATTCTGCATTCTTTAAGACTTCTAAATCCGTCCCAGACTAGATTACCCAATGACAAGTATTTCTTCTTACCTTTAATCTATCTCTAATGGCGTCCAGTTGATTGCTTATGTCCCTTTCTCATTCACTGATGGCTCATATAGTAAAGAATCTGCCTGAAGTGCATGAGGCTTGGGTTCAATCCCTGGGTCAGGAAGATTCCCTGCAGAAGGGAATGGCTACCCTCTTCAGAATTCTTACCTGGAGAATTCCATGGACAGAGGAGCCCAGTGGGCTACAGTTCATGGGGTAGCAAAGAATCAGACACAACTGAGTGACTGACACTCAACACATTCATTAGAACGTGATGTCCTTGAGAGAATGGAACAAAATCTACCCATGGTTGAAAAAGCAGCAGAAGATGATATTAATTAAAAATGAATAAACTAAAGAATAAATGACTTGGAGATGCTATTTCTGGGGGAGTGGAAAGATAATTTAAATTCGTGTAATGCAAAAAATTGCTAAGAACAATTTTAATTTTAAGGAATATCAAAATTTGCCTGGCAGAAAAAATGTGGAAATCACATTAATATGGCTTCAAGACATTAAATGATTCTAATATAAATTATTTCTGAATTTCATATAAATATAAAATGATACATTAAATTTACTTGATCTATATGTTTTGAAATGCCTTTTGGAGCAAGAAGATTTCTGTTGAAATTTCAGCATCTAAAATAATTTTCTGTTATTACAAACTATAGGTTTCTATATCTGGAAAATTTTTATATACTTATTTTGAAGCACAATATTTTTAAAGATATACTTGTGACATTATTATTTTTATTCAACTTTTTTGTCACCTTTAAAAGATCATAATTACTCAAAATCTGTTGGTTATTTCATTATTTAAAACCTGAGTTGAGGATTCCAGTATATTTCTGTACCTCATGGAATGTTATTTGTGGATATTGTTCTTTTTATTTTGGTTACAATCTCAAAAGTTTTTCCTGTTATTGGCACTAATATATTTGCCATGTGTTTTATTAAAACCATAGGAAACTTAACTACAAAATACTTTTAAAATATTTTTCTTTCCTTCCCACAGTATCTCTTAGTTTTTGCATGATTGTTTTGCTATATGTTTCATAAAATATATTCTGATGCTTATGCATGTAACAAAATATGACTTAGTGATTGCCAACTCCAGTGTTTTCTGTCAGTCTTGATTCTGCTCAATTTAAGAGTGGCCTTGCATATAGTCAGTCACAATGCTCTTATCACTCGACTTCACGGGGTAGCAGCGACTTCGCATCTTGCATCATATCTTTCCAATCATCCTTTTTTGCCTGTGTAGCAAAGACACTTCCTAGGATTCCTAATATGCCACTTAGAGTATATAATTAATGGCAAGGGCTGGTTGAAGCACCATGGGGGCTCCTCAATCATTGCTGTGTCCCTTGAACTCACTGTCTATACAGGACTTAATAGTAATAGATGAACAGGGAGCATTAGATAAAGAAAGAATGTGTCATTTGATCTTAATGAATTTCCTCATAAATATTCCACATTCAGAATTCTGGATTTTTATTCCTGAAGTAGATAGTGGTTTCTATTTCAGGACAGTTTTTATATTATAAGAGAAAAAGACTAGATTGTCCCTCAACTGGTGAAGATTTTAGAATACATACATGTCAGATATTAACCAATTTAATGAAATTAATGCTTTGGTCTCATGTACAACAGGACAGTGCTTATATATTAAAGATGGCAAAAAAAAAAAGTGCACTCAGAATCAAAGCATGCTGGACCAGAAAAAGTCAGTTATCAGAGGTTATATATTTTTTCCTCTTTAATAAATATTATATATACATGTATTCTCCAATTTTCAAGTTGGCCTTTCAACTGTAATATGATATGTACACCACAATGAGTAGCTCAATTTAATCATCTAATTTCTAAGAGTTTTCAAAGACAAATTAAGTCTGTTAAATGATTCAAATGATACAATGTATATAACTTTTTAATCAATCAGCTAAGCTCCTTGAGATATTTAGATTTACCAAGGTTGCGAAGATATTAAAGAATGAAATAGAGTGATATTGAAATTTCTTCATTTTCACTTCCTAAATTCCCTTATCAAGTCAATCAGCAATCGTAAGGTATTGAGTTTTTGACGTCCCCAGTAGATTTGAAGAATTTAATATGTGAAAATTATTTTGGAAACACAGCATTTATGAAACAGAAAGGATAGAATACAAACATTAGAAGAATCAGGTTTGAAAAATTGTTCTTCCATATTGCTGTGGACTTAGTCCCAAATATGGAACTACGTGCTCTGTGTTGAGAAGTGAACAGTAGAAGTGGTGTGTGTGTGTGTGTGTGTGTGTGTGTGTGTGTATAGAGTGGCACAGGACCCCATAGCCCTTTTCCCTATGTCCTTAGCCTGCCTTTTTTTTCTGTAGAAAAACTAGCCCAAGAATAAGTTTAATCAGAGAAGTGAGAAAATATAGATGCAAAGGAAATCAATCAAACAGGACAAAAAAATAGTAATTTAGTCATTAAACAAAGTCAAGGACCTTTAGTTTCTTCTTAAGGGCTACAGATAATATTGTGAGCCATATCCTGTGAGCTGTCTTATAGATACTGAAACCCCCACCAGGTGGAAGACTTTAACTACATGATGACTAGACTGCAGCCATAACATAAGGTGCCGCAATTCCAAGAATTGGCCTCAGACAAAACTGAAGTCGCTGACCTTGGAACTGAAGATTTACTGCTCTTAAAACAATCAAGATAATGCTGATCAGTCCATCAGGGATCAGTTGATTTTACCAATTTCAAGATGACTGTCAGAGCTGACTGTGCTGTTTCTGCATGTAGCCCCCTCCCTCTGCCTATAAAAGTTCTTACTCCCTGATTGTCAGTGTGGGGAGTCACCCTTTGGAAATGGTGGTTCACCCACCAGCCTCTCTTTTGCCAGCCTCTGAAAAAGAGCAAACTTCCCTTTCCACCAACCTCGCCTCTTTATTGACTTTAGAGCAGCCAGCAGACAACCCCCAATTCTGGTAACAGTTTTTTTGGCACCCAAAATGGGACTGCAGTGTTCTAGCAGTGTCTGGGTCCTCCAGGTTCCCTAGAGTAAAGCCACCGGCTGCAGCGATGTGCCAGGATGGTTATGAGAACATCCTGGGGGCTCCCAAGGCGTGGTTGCTGTGCTCTCGCGACATTTGGCTCCCGGGATTTCCAGGGTAAAGCCGCTGCTCCCTGCAGTGCGCAGGGATGGTGGCCATGAACCCAGTGCTCCGTGATGACTAGCTGGCCCTGAGAGAGAGAGTTGGTGGGATACTCCTAGCAGATGCTGAAACCATTTGTTTTGGGGATCCTCCCTGTTTCTTCTTTGCTCAGCACTGCGCCAACTTAGAACAGAAAGATGCATCTAGATGAGTCGATGAGCTACAAGACCTAGTAAGTCCAGCAGTTCCCTATCCCCCCACCCCCGCTCCAGGGGAAATAACTATTTTGAGCATGAAGTTCTATTTGGGTATTTTGCCAGTTGGTTCTGATGTGTGTCTTCTATTGAGGACAATTTGTGTTGGGAATGTATTTGTTTGGACTTTGTATGAGTCACATCTTGAAGAACTGAGACAATTCTGTCTGCTGGTGTGCGAATATGTATTCCATTTGTATAATGGTATCCTCGTTGTCTTTTGTAAAATGGGAAACGCAGGTTCTTTTCATTAGAAAAATTTAAGCTAGGAAACTATGATTAAAGAAAGGATTTTTAATTTTTCTTAACATTGTGTAGCTAACAGTGCTCTTTAGATTCCAGAGAAGATTGGTTAAGATGAAACTCTTTTGAAACTCCAAAACTGGATCTTTTTGTCTACGCAGTTATAGAAACCTAGCTTGATAAAGTACTTTCTTCAAAATTCTGACCTCAAGAGACTAAAAATATACCTAGGAGAAAGTTTGAAGTTAACTTGTCTCATCCTTGAAATACAAACACAGTCCCCTTTTCCCAAGACTTCAGGTTTAGTTGAAGAAAAGAGGGTTTGGGTTTATAAAACACTCATCTGCTACCATCTTAAAGAGAAATTGTGCTATAAGTAAAATGTATTTTCTTGGGGATTATGAAATATGTTGTTTGTCAATCAGAAAATGCTAGTATATTAGCTCAATTACATGTTTCTTGTTTTTTGTTAAGGTTTTTAAGGGTTAGAAATTTCAATATATAAAAATGGTAAGGGAAACACTTCAGTATGCAAAGCAAATAGCATATGTATTGTTGGTGAGATGAAGTATAAAGAATGGAGATTATTTTTATTGAGAAAAATGATAATTTTGTTTTTCATTTGCTTATTTCTGGATGGGGGTTGAATAATCTTGATATAGAATGTGTGATAGATGGTTTGTAAGAGAGGAACTTTGAGAAAAGAATTTTGTCTCATCAGGAGTGATTAAGCTTAGACTGAATTTAATTAGGTAAATGAATTTTCTTATTAACAGCAAACTGTTGCGACACTGATTTTTTTTTTTTCTGTTACGAGAACAAAGTTCTCCTGGAATATTGAGCTGCTTGTGATAACAGAGAATTCTAATGGAAAGTTATTGTTTTGCTCCTAACCATATTTTTGACCCAGTGTTCAGGATGGAAAAAATTGTCTAGTGAAGTTGTCACAGAGTATATAACGGCTTATGATGTGTATCACTGCTGGCTTTAAGTTTACTGCTTGAAGCACATGTGCAATGTTTGTGAAGCAATTGGGTATAGCTGATAAAATATGTACCTATAAAATATTTCCCCATCAACATAAACCTCTATACTTGTTTGTCATGTCTGATTAGTTTTCCCCAATGTGTATAGGTAGGCAAATATATAAACAAAAATAAAGACCTAGCACTAAGAGACATGAATGGACCCAGATCAGGCAACTGATCCACTCCAGAAATGTTGGAAAAATATATTGACTATCAGTGATATCTATGGAAAGATTTGCAGTTAAAAGATGAACATGATTTTTAAAAATGCTTACATATTGAAGTATGGGAAATCATTTTGAATTATACATTGTTTAATTTGGACTTAGGCTAACCAAGCAGCCTATTAAACATACACTGCACATCTACTTTAACCACTAATAAAAAATACATTCAGAGAATAGTACAAAAATGGATTTTGATTGCCATCCTCATTGTAATCTGCTAAATTTGAAATGTTTGTTCAGGTGCTGTGACAAAGCAATTAAAGAGAGAGGTAATGTCTTCATAATACAAAATACTGATTCTAAGCCTGGAACTTGATATTTTTTCCCCCACTGTATGTCCATTCCCCAAGTTAAGCAGGCCTACACCCCATTTCAGCAAAAAATAGCCAAATGGTCATTGTTTCATTCTCTCAAAGAATTGGGGAAAATTGAAGCAGAAATGCAAACTGAAGCTGCATTCCTCTGCCAAACTGATGACTAATGTCTCTCTCCAAAACTTTACTCCCTTTTTTCCTGCACTTGTTCTTTTTCAAGCATGAGGGGTGTCAAAGAAAAGGGGAGACTAAAACAGAGCAGGACCCTATGGTCCGTCCCCCATGTCCTCATCCTACCTTTCATCTGTGGGAGACAGTAACCAAAGAATAAATTTAGTCAGAGAAGTGAGAAAATACAAAAGCAAGGGAAAACAGTCAAACAGGACAAAACAATAATGGTTTATCAATAAGCAAAGTCAGAGACCTTTAGTTCTTCCTCAAGAGCTATAGATAATATTCTCAGCCATATCCTATGAGCTGTCTTACAGCTTCACCAGGTGGAAAAAGTTAATTACATGATGACCAGGCTGTAGCCATGTCATAAGCCACCACAGTTCCAAGAACTGGCCTCAGAGAAATGGGAACAAACTGATCCTGGAACTGCAGATTAACTGTGCTTTAAACAATCAAGATGATGCTGATCAGACCACCGCATGACCAATTTCAAGATGACTGTCAAAGTCGACTGTGCTGTTTCTGCATGTACCCACCCTCTCCCTCTGCCAGAAAAAGCTCTTACCCACTGATTGACGGGGTGGGGAGCTGGCCTTTGAACATGAGTTCACCCCCAACTCCTCTTTTGACAGCCTCTGAAAATAAGCAAACTTCTCTTTGCACCAACCTTGGCTCTTGATTGGCTTTAGAGCAGTGAGCAGCAGGAGGACCCCACTCCTGGCAACAGTTTTCGCACCCAGTGTGGGGCTGCTGTGTTCTAGCAGTATTTGGGTTCTCCAGGTTTCCCTGAGTAAAGTCATTGGCCATGGCAATGTGCCAGGTGCTGATGATACCTGTAGGATGAATGTTTGAAAACCTTTTGTGTGATTAACTGGGAAAGTTCTTTGAAGTCTAAGGAATTCTCCAACCTCACAACAGCCAGACCTGAACTGCACATAATTGTCAGGTCAGAATGAATGTAGGAAGTATCTCAAAAACTTCCCTGCAAACAGACAATCATGATCTATAATCATGACCCTGGAGGTCAGAATGAGGTCTTCATGATCAAAGGATAAAACTTTAGTGGCTAGAAGCAGTGGCAGAGGCAAGCGGGAGGAGGATAATTAAATACTTGAAAGTCTGGACTTGAAAAAACGGAAAAAGGAGCCTGTGGTGAGGAGTTGGAGCAGCAGAGGGTCAGAGTACAAGAAAGCATTCTGAAACTGCAAGAATCCAAAGGGGCTGATATTCCCCAGGACATGGAAAACTGCTATGAGATTTTAGGGTTTGAAAGCTAATGTGGTAATCAGCCTGAAACTCTTATACGAGAACTTCCATGACTCTTGGTTGGGAGCACATCTGGCTACTAGAAGTAGCTGAAGAAAACCCTTTCTATGGGAAAGAATCAGACTTGCTCCCACAGACTAAGCTTTATATACAAGAATAATTTATCCAAGAGAGTGGATATGTGTACCTTTGTAGCTGATTCACTTCACTGTATAGAAGGAACTAACACAGCATTATAAAGCAATTATACTCCAATTTTTTAATGTCAAAAAATGCCAACCTGCCATACAGAGCAGTAGATATCTATGAAAATATTTAGAGTAACACACTTTGTAATGAAAAAACCCTCCTTTTAAGATCCTTTGCCAGGAAATTTGAAAAGTAAACACTAGAAAACAATACAGCAGTAAAAATTAATGGGCTCCATAGCATCACAGACTTAATGGACATGAATCTGAGCAAACTCCAGGAGACAGTGGAGAACAGAGAAGCCTGGCATGCATGGGGTCACAGAGAGACATTACTTAGTGACTGAACAATAGCAACATCTGTTTTCAGCAAGACGGTTGGATCTTACCAACCTTATATTACAAGAAGCCAAGTATTTCATTCAAGAAGGGCAGACTTCTTAGTCAAACCAATAGTCAAGCCAACGTTCCCTCTCAGAAAAACTAGAAAAGCTGTGTATAAAGCAATAATCATTTTCTTGAAGATATTTGAGAGCTAACAAGCAGTTAAAATCATAAGGATAGCATCCATTAAAATGCAAAGCAAGCAAGAGAGGTCAGCCTAGCTTTGGGGGTCACCATTTTCAGAAGAGTGGCTGCCAGTTCTGGAATAGGATGCTGGGCAATGAGAAACCACTCAGAGAGCTTATTTCTGTCAAATTCTTGGGGGAAATAAAAGCAGAGTCTAGAGTTTGCCAAAACGGGAGAGAAGGGGAGACAGAAAGAGAGTGAGTGAGGGAAAGAAAGAGAAAGAGACAGAGAGACATAACTAAACAGTGAGAAAATCTGGTTAAATCCCTGAACCAGAATAGATGGTCACTCAAAACATAGGAATATGTGCTAACTAAGAAATATATGCTTACTTGAAAATGTCCTTGAAACAAAAATTAAAAGAATATTTGACCTGTAGAGACATCAGGTGGCTTCTATAAGTAGAAGGA
Source organism: Odocoileus virginianus (assembly GCF_023699985.2). NCBI lineage: Eukaryota > Metazoa > Chordata > Mammalia > Artiodactyla > Cervidae > Odocoileus > Odocoileus virginianus. The sequence goes on from NC_069684.1 coordinate 62,949,843, forward strand.
AAACAACAATGTGGAAATATGAAGATGAAGACAGAAATGAAAAGGAATGGAAAATAGAAGCTTGTGGTGACTCTAAATGAGTGTGTGAAGCAAAATATATGTTGTCTTACTCTGAATGTGTGTGTGTATAGTAAAAGCAATAAGAACATGTAAACTGTGAAGGGAATGAGTAGTTAACACATTCTAAGATATTTGCATTAGCCAGGGGAAAACTGAGAAAGTCAGTTTTTCCTAGGTCAAGTAGGTATATTCTTGTATGTATATATTTCTAGGATGACCAATAAGGAGAGTGTGGAAGAATGATAGCCATCATAACTATTTTTAGGAAGTAGAAAATACACAAATCACCTAAAGCAGGCAGTCTTAAATATAAGCTGCTTGCAAGAGACAGTTGAAATATACCTTCGAAAAGGTTCAAAAGGTTGAAGAGAAAATAATGAAAATATATATACCATACAGGATATGAGCCAAAGGAGAGCTCACATAACTATGTTAATGTCTAACAAATTAGAATTTAAATCAATAAAAAACATTTAAAGGAATAAAATGATAATTTATAGTTAAATAATTTAGTTTACTATTTGTATATAAGAATTATAAATTTGCATGCTCTATACACCCCTTCAAGGATCACAACCTTGTTGTGGTGAAGGGGATTGCATAACTCAATGAAGCTAAGAGCCATGGTGTGCAATATACTACTGGAGAAGAGTGGAGGGCAAATTTTAATAGCTGCAGAAAGGATGAAGCAGCTGGACCAAAGTGGAAATGATGTTCAGTTGTGAATGTGTCTGATGGTGAAAATAATATCCAGTGCTGTAAAGAACAGTATTGTATAGGAACCCGGAATGTTAGGTCCATGAATCAAGGCAAATTGGATGTGGTAAAGCAGAAGATGGAAAGAGTGAACATTAATATCTTAGGAATCAGTGAACTAAAATGGATGTGAAAGGTGGGAATTTAATTCAGAAGGCCATTATATCTACTACTGTGGACAAGAATCCCTTAGAAGAAATGAAGTAACCCTCATAGTCAGCAGAAGAGTCTGAAATGTAGTACTTGAGTGCAATATCAAAGTAACAGAATGATCTCAGTTTGTTTCCAGGGCCAACCATTCAACATCATAGTAATCCAGGTCTACAAATTAAAAGACACTTGTTCCTTAGAAGAAAAGCTATGACCAACCTAGACAGCATATTAAAAAGCAGAAACATTACTTTTCCAACAAAGGTCCGTCTAGTCAAACCTATGGTTTTTCCAGTAGTCATGTATGGATGTGAGAGGTGGACCATAAAGAAACCTGAGCACTGTAGAATTGATGATTTTGAACTGTGGTGTTGGAGAAAACTCTTGAGAGTCCCTTGGACTGCAAGGAGATCAAACATACATCCTAAAGGAAATCAGTCCTGAATATTCACTGAAAGGACTGATGCTGATGTTGAAACTCCAATACTTTGGTCACCTGATACGAAGAATTCACTCATTGGAAAAGACCCTGATGCTGGGAAAGATTGAAAGCAGGAGGAGAAGGGAATGACAGAGGATGAGATGGTTGGATGCCATCATCGAGTCGACGGACATGAGCAAGCTCCGGGAGTTGGCGATGGAGCAGGGAAACCTGGCATGCTGCAGTCAATGAGGTCACAAAGAGTTGGACACGACTGAGTGACTGAACTGAAGTGATGTCCCCACCACTGATGCCCAAGAAACTGAAGTTGACCAGTTCTAGGAAGACTTACAAATCCTTCTAGAAGTAACACCAAAAAAGATTCGCATCATGATATCTTTTGCATCATAGGAGAGTGGAACACAAAAGTAGGAAGTCAAAGGACTTATCTAGATTAATGCTAAATTTGGTCCTAGAATACAAAATGAAGTAGTACAAAGGTTAACAAAGTTTCATCAAGAGAACACACTGGTCATAGCAAACACACTCTGAAAAGACCACACAAGAAAAGACTCTGCACATCAACATCACCAGATGGTCAATACCAAATCAGACTGATTATATTCTTTGCAGCCAAAGATGGAGAAGCTCTATACAGTCAGCAAAATCAAGACCTATAACTGACTGTGACTCAGATCATGAGCTTCTTACTGCACAATTCTGGCTTAAATTGAAGAAAGTAGGGAAAACCACCAGGCCATTCAGATATGACCTAAATCAAATCCCTTATGATTATACAGTGGAGGTGATGAATAGATTCAAGACATTCAGTGTGGTAGAAAGAGTGCCTGAAGAACTGTGAACAGAGGTTGGTAACATTGTACAGGAGGTGGTGACCAAAACCATCCCCCCAAAAAAATAAATTCAATAAAGCATAGTCATTGTATGAGGAGGCTTTACAAATAGCTGAGGAAAGAAGAGAAGCAAAAGATAAAGAAGAAAGGGACAGATATACCCAGCTGAGGGCTTCCTATGTGGCACTAGTGTTAAAGAATGTGTCTGCCAATGCAGGAGACTTAAGAGACGCAGGTTCAATCCCTGGATCAAGAAGATCTGAAGGAGGGCATGGCAACCCACTCCAGTATTCTTGCTTGGAGGATCCCATGGACAGAGGAACCTGGCAGTGTACAGTCCATAGCACAGCAAAGAGTCTTACACAGCTGATGTGACTTAGCATGCACATACGCATACCCAGCTAAATGCAGAGTTCCAGAGAAGAGCAAGGAGAGACAAGAAGGCCTTCTTAAATGAAGAATGCAAAGAAATAGAGGAAAACAGTGGAATAAGAGAGACTAGAAATCTTGGCAAGAAAATTGGAGATATCAAGGGAACATTTCATGCGAGGATGGTCATGATAAAAGACAGAAATGATAAGGGCCTAACAGAATCATAAGAGATTAAGAAAAGATAGCAGAATACACAGAAGAACTATACAAAAATGTCTTAATGACCCAGATAACCATGATGGTGTCGGCATTCACCCAGAGCCAGACATCCTGTGAAGTGTGAAGTCAAGTGGGCCTTAGAAAGCATTACTATAAGCAAAGTTAGTGCAGGTAATGGATTTCCACCTGTGCTATTTCAAATCCTAAATGATGATTCTATTAAAGTGCTACATTCAGTATGTCAGAAAATCTGGAAAATTTAGCAATGGCCACAGGGCAGGAAAAATTCAGTTTTCATTCCAATCCCAAAGTAGGACAATGCCAAAGAATGTTCAAACTGCCATGCAATTGTGCTATTTCACATACTAATGAGGTTACACCTAAAATCCTTCCAGCTAGGCATCAGCAGTATGTGAACTGAGGACTTCCAGATATAAAAGTTGAGTTTAGAAAAGGTAGAGAAACCAGAAATCAAACTGCCAAAATTCATTGGTTCATAGAGAAAGCAAGAGAATTCCAGAAGAACATCTACTTCTGCTTTATTAACTACACTAAAGCTTTTGACTGTTTGGGTCACCAAAAACTGTGTAAAATTCTTACAGTTGGGAGTACCAGACCACCTTATATGTCTACTGAGAAATCTGTATGTGGGCCAAGAAGCAACAGTTAGAACCAGACATGGAAAAATGGGATGGTTCAAAATTGGAAAATTGTACATCAAAGCTGTATATTGTTACCCTGCTTGTTTAAGTTGTATACAGTGAATATCATGAAAAATGCTGGGCTGGATGAATCATAAACTGGAATCAATATTGCTGGGAGAAATATCAACAATCTCAGATATGTAGATAACACCACCCTAATGGCAGAAAATGAAGAGGACATAAAATCCTCTAGATGACAGTGAAAAAGCTGGCTTAAAACTCAACATTCAAAACACTAAGATCGTGGCATCCCATCCCATCACTTCACAGCAAATAGATGAGGAAAATATGAAAGCAGAAACAGTTGTTATTATCCTAGGCTCCTAAATCACTGTGGATTGTCACTGCAGTCATGAAATTAAAAGACACTTTCTCCTTGGAAGGAAAGCTATGACAAACCTAAACAGCATAATAAAAAGCAGAGACATCACTTTGCAGAGAAAGGTCTGTGTAGTCAAAGCTATAGATTTTTTCCTGTAGTCATGTACATATATTAGAAGTGGGCCAAGAAGAAGGCTGAATGCTGAAGAACAGATGCTTTCAAATTGTGTTGCTGAAAGATTCTTGAGAGTCCCTAGTGCTGCAAAGAGATCAAACTAGTCAATCCTAAAGAAAATCAACCCTGAATATTCATTGGAAGGACTGACGCTAAAGCTGAATCTCCAATAATACTTTGGCCACCTGATGTGGAGAGCAGACTGTTGGAAAAGACTTTGATGCTGGGAAAGATTGAAGACAAAAGGAGAAGGGGGCAGCAAGGGATGAGATGGTTGGATGGCATCACCAACTCAATGGACATGAGTTTGAGCAAACTCCGGGAGATGGTGAAAAGCAGGGGAGCCTGGCGAGCTGCAGTCCATGGGGTTAGAGAGTTGGGCATGCCTTAGCAACTGAACAACAGCAACATGCTCTATACAATGAATGAGGAGAAATGACAAAGATTGGTTAAATTATACCCAAAAAAATGAGTAATAGAAAAGTGGTCAGAAATGGAATTTCTAAAATGTTCAATAGGAAGAAATAATTGTCATTCTTATAAGCTTAAAAATGATCGCCAGTCCAGGTTGGATGCATGAGACAAGTGCTCAGGGCTCGTCCACTGGGAAGACCCAGAGGATGGGATGGGGAGGGAGGTGGGAGGGGGGATCGGGATGGGAAACACATGTAAATCCATGGCTGATTCATGTCAATGTATGGCCAAAACCACTACAATATTGTAAAGTAATTAGCCTCCAACTAATAAAAATAATTGGGAGAAAAAGATGCATCATTTAAGACTGTTTTAAATGGTATGTTGTTATAATAATTAAAATAAGCCTTTAGTCATATGATACCTTACAAAATAACTTCATGAAAATGCATGAAAAGGTAAAAGTCATGAGAACCTTATCTGTACTGATAATTATCATTTTATGTAGTAAACATAAATTTTCAAAATTTAGAGAGTGCAATCTGTAGAAAATTAAGAAAGCATGATTTTTGGAGAATTATCTCTCATCTATCTAGATCTATTCTGTTTGCTTACCTTTCTGATAGCTACCATAAAGCCAAATGTAGTTCATTACAGCATTTTATTTTGGGTTAAAAAAAAAATTAAAAACTGATAAGTTTTTGTCAAAGTTAGGAAAATATGAATTTTGCAACTTAAAATTATTTTAGCACTTTATTTTAAAATTATCCAAGGTACAGTGTATAAAAAGATAAAAATGTGAAATAAATTAAAATCATTAAAAAAATTTAACACATAAAAACATTTTAATTTTGGCATATTTTCTTTTCATCTTTTCTAAGTGCATAATAACACTATTTATCATTATAATACCATTCAGGGTACTGCTCTGCCCCCTTGATATTATTTCTGAAAATATTTAGTATTTTGGTATAATAATCATTTTAACAAACAAGTATTTTATTTGACATAGGGTAACTTGCTAAACATTTTTAGCATTTTTATTATAGCTGTTGCATGTTTGAATATTTTTTTCAAATAGTGTTTCAACTAATATATTTTATACACAACTTTTTCCTCTGGTAATTTTGTTGTTGTTGCTGTTACCAGAGCCATAGGAATGGGAAAATTGGGTTAAATACTGAGTAAAAACATGATCCTGGTTATAGTATAACTTTCCAATATATTCCTTCATAAGTTAACCTGAAACTTAATTGAATATCCTCAAGCACTTATTGAGTACTTAGTATGTAGAACAAGAGAAAAATACACAGGGGTAGGAAAGAAAAAAGCAGGGTTTCTGCCACTGAAGTGTTTATAAATGATTTCACAGGCTAGAACATTGCAACTCAAAGAACAACTTTTCACTTTTGTCTAAATTAAAGAAATTCATGCTCTTATCTACTTGTTATTAAACTTTTTAATTTTGTTTAACATGTTTCTTGGAATACTTATGTTTTGACATTGCAGATATTTTTTGACTCCTATCTTCACTTTTTATAATTTAAGACCTATGACAATCATAAAACAGATCATAGTTTTCTACTATATATGGGTTCCTGAAAACCTTTGTTTGTAAAAATCATTCACTAAAAATAATAGGGCTGTGGGAATAATAAATTTGGTGCCAATAACTCAAAACCCAGTGCCCAGTGATTAGAGCCTTAAAAAAACACAATAACAATCCCAATACTAAATAAATTTATTTAGTATTATTAAATCTCTACTGGAATTTGCACCGGGAATGACAAATCTTTTGTAGCTTTAAACATGAGATTTGTGCTTCCTGGTAAGTGAGAATTCCAGAAAATGTCTTTTTCTCTATAGAGGAAATGGTTTTATCAAAAGTTAATATTTATCAAAGCTATCAAAGTTAGTTATTTATCAAAGTTAATAAATAAATTTTGGAGAAGATATTTTTATTAACCATTATTTTAAAATAAAGGGCAATATGCTCTCAAGCTTCTCTCTACACATGAACAGTCCCAAGATACATTGGAGAGTTTAGCAGTTTCAAAGCCTGTCAAGCATCTACTTCTTACTCCAAAGGAAGGGACCTCTTTGGGATTTTCAGTATTTTGAAGGGTTGCTTGAAAACATTAGCTGGGAAGAATTGCGTATAAATGAGCATGTATTTTCTGATATCATTCTCTTATTTGTCCAATGTATATAATTCAATTCACATGAAAAACAAGTATGTTACAGAACAGAATGTCTGTCAACAGCTCCGCTTCCACAGTAAAGCTTTATCACATTTTTTTTCTCTTTTTATATGCTTTCACAAAGCTCCTTGTATTTGGACATTTTGAGCTAATAAGCCCTCTAATATTAAGTTACTTATGTCTTTTTCTAACATACTTTCATTTTTAAAATAATCAAAATAAATGTTTGCTTATATTGTTTCATATACCTACTTTCATTGTTCACTTTTTTTTTTAACCCTATAACTGAAAAGGAACTTACAATTAATACCTTTGCTTCAGTTGTGCAGAGTTATGTAGGTGGTATTCCAAGTCCTATTTCATTGTTTTCTATTATGCAGAAGAAATAAATACATTAATTTTGATATGTAGATTTTATTTCCCCTTGAATGGCTATATGAGATGGTTTCCTTTTATATTTGTTTAGCAAACTATTTCTTTACTAAATCAGCTGTTTTTATTAAAATATAATATTCTGTAAGAACCACAGGGCTTTATTTCATCACTGTAGCAAATCAGCATGAACAGTTTATTTCAAATCAGTAGCAGATCATTTATATTTAAAAAATTATATAAATAACATTCTAATATTTAAGATGTAATGATATTGTTAGATGAAGTAGATATGAGTATACATGGTTCCTGCTGTAAGTACTTTCATAATCACACATTTTACCACATATTTCAAGAGAGAATTGTTAGTTTTCAGATTATAAAATGATTCCAACTCTGAACTAATCACAAAGATGGTTTCTGGTCTCTCCTAGCTTTTCACTTTGCTTTTCTTTGTTATTCATTCTCTTTTCCATTATAGTACAAGTGAAATCAGACAGAATTCATATAGTTGATGCTTAAAAACCAGTGGCTAAATAAATCAGAGTAACAGAAACCTTGATACAGTGATGTTGAGAGAATCAAAACCATTTCAGATGGCTGTATAATCAAGTTTTTTATGAAGAAAACTCAAAATTAGAAGAAGTATTGCATGAAAAAAAAAATTCTTCTAGTGTCTGTTCATCCCATAATCGCTAACTTTGAGAATTGTATTTTAATATTAGGATAGTTAGTTACTAGTGTTTGAAACATTTATTAAAAAACAAACTATAGCTATAAATTATGTTGAAATAGTGTCTCTTTAAAACACATTCTTCAACTCACTTGTTCAGTCATCATGTATTGAGCTTCTCCTCTGTGCCAGTAGAGTAAAAAGTAAATAAATAAATAGATAAAGATGCAAACTGGAGAGATCTTGACATTTAGGGGTTAAGGCAGAGAAGTTTAGAAAAAGACTGAGAAAGAGAATCTGGAAAAGAGAAGCAATGTCTCAGAAACTAAAGAGAAGCAGGATCTAAAGGAGGATTTAAGATTATCAAATATCACATAAACATCAATTAAATATAGACCAAAAAAGTATCCATCTATTTCATCTGTCCCTATCCAGCATCACATAAACAAGAATTAAATATAGACTTAAAAGTATCCATCTATTCCATTTGTCCCTACCCAGAAATTTAGGGATGACCTCTGGAGAAATTAATTACATGTAAGTTTAGATGTCAGATTGCTAGTGTCTTAAAAGTAAATGTGCATGGGACTTCTCTGGTGGTGCAGTGGTTAAGACCCTATACTCTCAAACCAGGGGCTGTGGGTTCAATCCCTGGTCAGGGAAATAAGATCCCAAATGCTGTGCAGAGTGGTTAGAGAAAGAAAAAAAAAAAAAAAAAGGAAAAGGAAATGTGTAAAATGAATGTATGTAAAAGCTGATAAAAGTTGATTAAGGCCTGTTGTCTGGTTCATAGTGCTGCACCAATAGTGAGTTTTCTGGCTATATATACATAGAACTTTGGGGAGAAGAGCATATAAGAATCTGTGCACTATTCATGCAACTTCATGTGAATCTATAATTATTTCAAATAAAAATATTTTAAAAAATGAATGGCTAATCCAAGTAAATTTGAACCCAATATTTTGATTCTTTATTCTCACTGGAAAGAAAATATATATGACAGTAAATAGTCTTCATTTCTGTTTAATTGCTTGTTTATCATGGTATTTTGGATATGGAAGTCTGTCACCATTTGGGCAGTACTGTAGGGCTGAGCAAATAGGTGAACATATTGATGTTATTGGGGGTCATGGATCTCACTATACAAGTGAGTAAAAAATGTAGAATGAAAAAGGCGAGAAAGGATTCTGTGGTCTTAGATTACCATCAAAAATATCAGTATAAACTCATGATTTCAATATTTTATCCACATTATAGCTATATGTACCTATACATAATTCAGTGTGTAGCTTACTTACATGATTAATATGTAGTGTGCTTATGAAATGAGGTCTGGCATGGAAGATTCCTGAATTTAAGATTTTTGTAAAAAAGTGGATATGCTCCTACTGTGAAACCCTTGTTTCAAGCTTCAAGTGGGCAAAGCCAGGATTAACATAGGCAATTTTGTCTTACTCAACCTACTTAGAGATACACTGTATGATTATGTGAAACTTGGTCAAAAATGTTCAGGGGTGTGTATGTGTGTGAGTATATTTGATAGACAGTGATAAGTATTAAAGTAAATGTAAAAGGTTAACAATAGATAAATCTGAGTGAAGAATGTATCAGTGTTCTTAGTAATATTCTTGCCATTTTTCTCTGAATTTGAAATTATTATAAAATTAAAATTAAGAAAGACCAAATTGAAGATAATTGAGGTAAGAGAAGAAGGGGATAACAGAGGATGACATGGTTGGATGTCATCAGCGACTTGATTGACATGAGTTTGAGCAAGCTCTGGGAGTTGGTGATGGACAGGGAAGCCTGGCATGTTGCAATCCATGGGGCCTCAAAGATTCGGACACGACTGAGCAACTGAACTGAGCTGAAATGCAAGATGAATAAATAGAGATGATATATAAACTAATAAATTAAAAGTCATTTTTTAAGGAAATAAGAGAAAAAAGAATTTTAATTAAATGAATAAAGATAATTAAGATACTAATAGTCACATTTAACTTTTTTGAGTATCATCTGTCACATGTTTTTTTAAATGCATCATATGTATTCATTAATCCATACTGAATCTTGTGATGATAGGCTGTTTTCCCAGTTTACAGAGGAGAAAACTGAGCCATAGGAACTTTTTCAAATAAAGTTTTTAGGTTAATCTGCTGTATTTTATTCAGTTCAAGAAACTTCCTTATTTTTTTCATTGCATGACATACAGGATCTTAGTTCCCAACCAAGGATCAAAGCCCAGATCCCCTGCAGTGGAAATATGGAGTCTTTACCACTGGATTGACAAGGAAGTCCCCATAGGAACTCTTAGTTAGCTTAGCCACAGTTTGTGGCTTATTTAATTTATATGCAGAGTACATCATGTGAAATGAAAGGCTGGATGAAACACAAGCTGGAATCAAGATTGTTGGTAGAAATATCAATAACCACAGATAGGCAGATGACACCACCTTTATGGCAGAAAGTGAAGAGGAACTTAAGAGCCTCTTGATGAAAGTGAGAGGAGAGTGAAAAAGCTGGCTTAAAACTCAAAGTTCATAAAACTAAGATCATGGCATCCAGTTTCATCACTTCATGGCAAATAGATGGGGAAACAATGGAAACAGTGACAGATTTTATTTTCTTGGGTTCCAAAATTACTGCAAATTGTGACTGAACCATGAAATTAAAAGACATTTGCTCCTTGGAAGAAAAGCTGTGACAAATCCAGTTCAGTTCAGCTCAGTTCAGTTGCTCAGTTGTGTCATACTCTGTGCAACCCCGTGGACTGCAGCAGTTCAGGCTTCCTGGTCCATCACAAATTCCTGGAGTTGACTCAAACTCATGTCCATTGAGTCAGTGATGCCATCCAACCATCTCATCCTCTGTCATCCCCTTCTCCTCCTGCCTTCAATCTTTTCCAGCATCAGGGTCTTTTCTAATGAGTCAGTTCTTTGCATCATGTGGCCAAATATTGGAGTTTCAATCTCAACATCTGTCCTTCCAATGAATATTCAGGACTTATTTGCCTGAGGATGGACTGGTTGGATCTCCTTGCTGTTTAAGGGACTCTCAAGAGTCTTTTCCAACACCACAGTTCAAAAGCATCAATTCTCTGGCACTCAGCTTTCTTTATAGTCCAACTCTCCCATCCATATATGACTACTGAAAAAACCATAGCCTTGACTAGACAGACCTTTGTTGGCAAAGTAACATCTCTGCTTTTTAATATGCTGTCCAGTTTGGTCATAAGTTTCCTTCCAAGGAGTAAGTATCTTTTAATTTCATGGCTACAGTCACCATCTGCAGTGATTATGGAGCCCCAAAAAATAAAGTCTTCCAGTGTCCCCATCTATTTGCCATGAAGTGATGGGACTAGATGGCATCTGGTCCCATCACTTCAACCCAGACAAACCCAGACAGAGTATTAAATAGCAGAGACATTACTTTGCAGACAGAAGTCCCTCTGTTCAAGGCTATGGTTTTCCCAGTAGTCATGCATAGATGTGAGAGTTGGACCATAAAGAAGACTGAATGCTGAAGAATTGATCCTTTTGAACTGTGGTGCTGGAGAAAACTCTAAAGTCCCTTGGACTACAAGGAGATCAAATCAGTCCATCCTAGAGGAAATCAGTCCTGATTATTCATTAGAAGGACTGATGTTGAAGCTGAAGCTCCAATATTTTGACCACCTGATGAGAAGAGCTGAGTCATTAGAAAAGACCCTGATGCTGGGACAGATTGCAGGAAGGAGAGGGAGATGACAGAGGATGAGATGGTTGACGGCATCACTGACTCAATGGACATGAATTTGAACAAGCTCTGGGAGATGGTGAAGGACCGGGAAGGCTGGCGTGCTGCAGTCCATGGAGTTGCAAAAGTCAGACACAACTGAGCAACTGAACAGCAACAACAACAACAGTTTGTGGTTCCAAAATCCTTTTTCCTCCTCTTTTCCTGTAATTTTCAGGGATGTTTCCCTCATTGCACTGTGATAGGACATACATTTTACTTTATATGTAGAAAATAGGTTGCTTCCTGTCACTGCAGGAATAAAACTAAGTTCTTACACTGGTGTTTGGTAAAAATTCAGGACCTAAATCTAAATACTATCTACGCATATTTATAAATAAAGCAGATGTGCACACTTTGTTAGAAAATGCAGTGCTTGCAGTTCAACTTCAACAAATACATTTTAAATTACATCTTTCAGATCCATAATATAATTAGCATATCTTAATGGTTATTAAGCCTGCACCACAGCCACTGTTTTCAATCTGGTTGCAGCAGCAGTAACTGGATTGGTTGTGAAAACACAAGTCTCTTAACCATACAACTGCTGGCTTTTTGACATGTGGCTGAAGGAGAAAGTTGTTAAAATTCCAATATTCTACTCCATACACTCTCCCCGCCACTACCGGGTTTTTTTCTTTTTTCCATTGTCTGTATTTTCACTGTCAAAGCACAGTTATTGGCTTTTATATTTTGACATCTATGCTTCTGGGGTATAACAGATTCAGGCCACTATTTAGGGGAACAAACACCCCAGGGTGCTGAATGTGTTAGTTGAGGTTTTCTAGAAATTTGCCCAGAAGTTCCTTGCTTCTCAATACTTTCTTCAAGTCATTTAAATACAGAACTGTGGCGATTCCTGATGTTATTAAAAAAAAAAAAAAAAGACAGAGGCACAAATAAAAACAACCCCTTCTTCCCCAGTTCTTTGAAAAATGATGAATGCTTCAGGAAAGAGATACAGGGATCTGATTCAGACTAGAGTTCCAAACATGAATTCTAAAAGTATGAACTGGTCTGTCAAATTTTAGTGACTTTTCTGACTTCCCATTCTTTATCTATAATCTGTGTTACTGTCTGGTGAAGGGCCATTCAGAAAACCTAACCTGGAGAGTTTGGTCACTTATTATTTGAGATCTATGGAAATAATGATGGCTTGAATCCATGGCTGATTCATGTCAATATATGACAAAACCCACTACAATATTGTAAAGTAATTAGCCTCCAACTAATAAAAATAAATGAAAAAAAAATTGCACAAATTGTGTGCTATATGATAAGCTACCACACATGCTATTTTTTTAATTTTTTAATTTTTATTTTTTTATTTATTTTTATTTTTATTTTTTCCATTTATTTTATTAGTTGGAGGCTAATTACTTTACATCATTGCAGTGGTTTTTGTCATACATTGAAATGAATTAGCCATGGATTTACATACACATGCTATTTTTAAGTGGTTAGTTTTTCACTCCTCTGGGAAACATAAGAGAAAATAACCCAAATTGATTTCCTTTACTCATAAATTGTAGGGTTATTTTGATACTTAAGAAATTGGGAGAGTAAATAAATGGATTATTGTAAATGTCATAGCAGTACTTGTGTGCCTGGTAGGGACTTAAATTTTAAGTATTGATAATAGCACACAACTAGAGGAGATCATAGGCAATTTAAAGTACAAGTGATTTTACATTAATATAAGTAGGTCTTTATTAGAGTAAAATGCAGCCATCAGATTATATTTTAAACAACAGGGAGATGGGACATGATAGCAACTGTGAGCTGTATAACAGAGCAGAACAAAATGCAGAGAAATAAGGAAGCCAGGGAAAGGTGCTCAGCGCTTCTAAAATGACTGGCTGCAGTCAAACAGGAAGGCTTACTCCCCGTGCTCAACAGTAAACACAGAGGAAAGAGAAAAGCCAAAGGAAGCTGTTCATGTATTATTGTGAACTTTCATAGGGACCGATTAAGAGCTCAGACAATTTGCTTCTTTGTTACTGTAGATGAATCACCAATGGAGGATTATATCTCACGATAAATTTGTTTTACATAATTATAAAGAACCTAAATACAAGTTCTAAGGTTGCTGCACTTTTTTGAATTGCTAAGTGTTGTGCTACCTTGGTGTTGCTCAGTCACAACCTCTGTTCTTCATCAGGGCATTTTTTAAAATTGTTTTACAATATTGTGCTTTACAATATAAAGTTGCTTTACAATATTGTGCTAATTTGTACTGCACAGCCAAATGAATCAGCCATGTATATATACATGTATGACCCTCCCCTTTGGACTTCCTTCCAATTCAGGTCACCACAGTGCATTAAGTACAGTTTCCTGTGCTATGCAGTATGTTCTCGTTAGTATATATTTTATACATAGTATCAACAGTGTTGCATTGATGCATGCATATTCAGTCCTGTCTGACTCTTTGTGACCCTATAGGCTGTAGCCCACCAGGCTCCTCTGTCCATGGGATTTTCCAGGCAAGAACACTGGAGTGGGTGGCCATTTCCTCCTCCAGGGAATCTTCCCAACCCAAGGACTGAACTCATATCTCCTATTTCTTCTGCATAGGCAGGTGGATTCTTTACCTAACTGAGCCACCTGGGAATCTCATCAATAGTATATGCATATCAACCCCAATCTCCCAATTCTTCCTACACCCCTCTCATCCCCTATGAGATCCATACATTTGTTTCTGTCAGCTCCTTTTTGAGTCTGATTCTTTTGTTTATCAGAGTTAACTATGACAAAAGGTAAAAAGTAAAACTGCATGAATTGAGATTGTCTGTGACCAAGGTTTAAATTTCAGATTGATTTCCTTTTTTTTAAGTACTGAAATAGGGCTGTTTTACCATTTCTAGTTTGAACTTACCCTTCCTCTAATTCCTTATCAATTTTATGAATGCTTCCTTTTCACAAAAATTTTGGTGGGTGATATAAATGTTTTGCATTGAGAAACTCAGTAGCCTTAAACATCGTAACTGTCTTCCTTAATTGAATTCACCTTGTATCTTATGCATCTGATTCTCTCTGCTGCACAACGGCACAAAAACATTTTCAGTGAAGTTGTGTTATTTTCAGTTATTTCACAGTTATATCAGATTATCACTCCAACTGTATTTAGTAATAGTTCCATTTTATATTTTCTGTCCTGAATTTCATGCTAAGCATCTAGTGGTTTATGAAAATACCACTCATATATGTGGGGAGGGGAATAGAGAAGATTCATTATTGATTTTTCTTGATGCTATATTAACAACATTTGAGATGTAATCATTTTCCTCTGATCCTTGGGCATTTTCTCATCATTGCTACACTACTCTAAAACACAGCCTAGCTTCCTTCAAAGCCAGCAGGATAGTTCACACTACATCTTTTGCTCTGCGGACACTGTTTCAGTTTGCAAACATTGCCACAGGTCTACCAGCTTTCTCTCTGCCAACTTTGCCACTTTATCTGTTGGACACTATGGAGTGGACTATTCTCTCATATGCTGTTATTTTAAATGTATTTATTTTTTGTTATAATGGGTCTTCGTTTCTGCTTGGGTTTTTCTATAATTGCGGTGCATCAGCTTCTCATTGCTGTGGCTTCTCTTGTTGCATAGCACAAGCTCTAGAATGTGTGGGTTTCAGTAATTGTGGCATTTGGACTCACTAGTTGCAGCTCCTGCCCCCTAGAGCACAGACTCAATTGTTGCAGTATGTAGGATCTTCCTGGACTAGGTATCGAACCCGTGTCTCCTGCATTGGTAGGTGGATTCTTTCAAACTGAACCACCAGGGAAGCTCTCATATATGCCTTTGGTCCACAATTGTTGGTGGAGAACTTACTCTGCCCCTTGTTATATTAAGTAAACAGGGAAGCCATCAGACCGAGGCGACTAATGCCGTGAGAGCCTACATAAGCAAAGGAAGATCTAAGCCTATAAATGCCTCAAGTTTCTGAAATCAAACCACCATGGACAACTAATCACAAACAGCCAACTAAGCTTCAAGCTTTGGCCAAAAAAAATTTCCTTTCTTTGCTTCTTCACCTTCTCCCCATAAGTCTTTCCTCTGGCTATTGGCAAAGCACTGGTCTCACCTCACACCAACTTTCCATGTAATACTCAGGGTTCTACAGAGAAGCAGAGCCAATAGGAATATACTAAAGAAACAATCCTAGAAAACTCAGACCCTCTTTGGAAAACGTCCTTAAAAATTCTCCTTCTCTAGGACCACTCAGATACTGAAATGTTTTATCAGAGAAATAGAACCATTGCTCTATATGGGATGTCCCCTATTTACCAACCTTCAGGGTGTGAACTTTTAAAGATGTGAACGTGCATTCACATGTTGAATCACATAAGTAGGTTCACGTATTTTGTGTACATTGTCATGTGTGTGCATCCTCTACAAGTGGTCATATTTTTGTGTACTTTACTGTACAGTACTGTAGAGAATACAGTGGCAGAGTATCTTGATTTCAAGTCCAGGATGTATGGAAGCAAGTGTTAAAGCAGTGGTGATGTACTAGGACTACTATATTTTTCAAGGTATTGTACTGTAAGATTAAAATATTTATTTTTTTAATGTGTTATTTGTGTGAAAAATATTATACACTTATTACAGTACAGTACTATATAGCCGGTTGTGTTAGTTGTGTACCTAGGGTAACTTCTTTGGATGTAACGAACAAACTGGACTTACTAACCTGCTCTTGGACCAGAATTTGTTCAGATATAGGGGATTTACCATAATCATGTGATTCTGGAGGCTGACAAGTCCTATGACATGGCATCTGCAAGCTGGAGACCCAAGAAAGTCAGTGGTGTACTTTGATGGCCTGCACATTAGCACAGAAGAGTTCTTAGCACAGAAGATCAAGGTTCAAGCTCAACCAGTCAGGCAGAGAGAGAGAGGATTCTCCTTTCCTCTACCTCTCTTCACACAGATGTCTCACCAATAGATCTAGAGTAGTTGCTACTTCTTGCTCAGTAAGTCAAATCAGCATAATGTTATCAATGTAATGGACTAGTGTGGTATCTTGTAGAAGAGGAAGACAATCAAAATCCCTATGAACTAAATTACGACAGTTCTGGAGCATGGAGCTATGTGTGATTTTCAGCAATGTCAGGTCTGCATCTACACTACTCTCTACTTCAAGGCTACATAGAAGCCTTCAGGTAATTCATACAGCACTTGAGCTGGGAATTTTATTAATATTCCCCCTGAGGTTGTCCTTTGGTCTCATTACTTTGTCCAGTAGCATTTGGTGCCAACTAGTCAAGCTTCTTATTAGTATATTTGTTAGTTTTTGAAGAATATTTAAAAGTATCATACATACTTTTATACAATTTTTGCTTCCTGTAAGTGGTTGACTAGGAATAATAAATGCAGATAATTGCATGTTATTGCTGTTTAGTCACTAAGTCATGTCCAACTCTTTGTGACCCCATGGACTATAGCCCTCCAGCCTCCTCTGTCCATGAGAATTTCCAGGCAAGGATACAGGAAACAGTTGCCATTTCCTTCTTAAAAATAACTGCATACTGGTACTGCCAAATCACACCATGGATGTCATGGACTACCAGCATTCTTTTAATTACTCTAAATAAAGTCATTTGGGTCTTCACATCAGATTAGAAGATCAAATCTAGAGAATCAGTTTGGAAAACTCATTTTAAAATTGTGTTCTTCTAGAACTACTCTCAATACCCAAAGCTGTATTTGTCAGGTTTCTCCAGCAAACAGAAACAATACCTTATAACACTTTTAGTATCTATCAAAGTATTGGCTCACACAATTATGGAGGCAAAATCCCTAGGTCCACCATCTGCAAGCTGAAAGCCCAGGAAGAACAGGGATATAATTTGAAGTCCTGAGAGCCGGAGAGCAGATGGTGGAGATTTCAGTCAGAGTATAAAGGCCTGAGAGACAGGAGTGCTGGTGTCAGGAGAAGGTCAATTTTCCAGCCATGGAGTCAGGCAGAGTGAATTCGACCTTCTTCATTTTTGTTCTAGTCAGGCTTTCAGTGGGTTAGATGATGCCTATTCTCTTTGGGGAGAGCCATCTGTTTTACTCAAATGGCCAGTTCAGTTGCTAATTTCTTCTACAAATACCCTCTCATACATACCAGAAATAATGCTTAACAAGATATCTGGGCATCCTGGGGCCCAGACAGGTTGACATACAGAATTAACCATTACAGTCAGTCCTTCATAGCCATGACCACACTACATTAACTCTCTTGTTCACTGACATACGTTTTAAAAGTGGTCTATTCTTATTTCCTCCACTTCTTCACCTCTAATTCACTCTCTTGTCCATTTTATTTTCTTCCCCTTCCTCTGTCATAAGCAGACTATTTTCCCTTTATTTCCTCACTTCAAAACTAAATGTTTACTACAAAGTCGCCAGTTATGTGTCATTTAAGAATCATTTGTAGATTGTGTGACTGGCTTTTTCTGGACCATTAGACACTGTTAACCACTACCCACTTCCTCAAATTACTCTTCTTTCTTGCATCTTTGTGGTAACTAATTCAACATCATCTTATTGGCCATTATTTCTCATTCTCTTTAATTAGTTTCTCTACTATTCTTTCCCCTTAAATGTTGATGTTTTTCCAAACTCTGTTCTTTATTCTGTATGTATTTGAAGTGAATCCTTAATTGAAATCTTTATAGCCTACCGCTATTCCCTGAACATTCTACTATCCTGACAATATTCACAAGGGTTTCCAATGCTGTAACCTAATTTAAAGGAAAAAATCATAAAATATAACTGGAGAACTTATTAAAATCTATAGAAGCCTATTACAACAATACCCTAGATAACATGTCCTGTTTTGTTTGCACGTCTTTGTATTGCACATCCTAACACAGATATCCAGATATTTTCTAATCTTATATGCTAGTCACTTTTGCTTTCCTTTAAAGAAATTTAACAATCAATACCCATAAAACTTTCAATTAACATAAAAATAGATGTGAATTCTTGCTTTCTATTTTATATGCCATTGTAGATCCAGATTCTATTAACAGATACTGTCTTTGTAAAAAATAGACTGCATATTTATTTACTGCATTCTGTCAAAGTAAGGTATATTGTATTCCAAACATATTAAAGTAGTTTTGTAAACTTTACTAAACAAATCTGATAGTGCAACTGAACTTGAGAGGAGAAATGGTATTTGCTGATGAGCACATATTCCTTAACAAATATACAAGCTGCTAGGTACTCGCAACTTCAGTATAATTTTAAATCAAATGTGTAAAAAAGTTGTCTGCATTAATCAAAATATGGTAATATTGAAGAGATCATAAATATCTATGTTTTCTTCTTCAATAATATTTTCAAAGTGTAAACCAAACAGAAATAATAGAGTAAATTATATGTATTATTTAAAATTGATATGGATGCCCTAAAAATGAATGGTATGTTAAAGGGATGGCAGAAATGTTGTGAATTTTAACTAATGTGGACTTCTATTAAATCTTTGTCATTTTAGGAAAAAATCCCAAGTTTCTTAAATCTGGATTTATTTTTGACATTCATACAATTTTACTTTTAGCTGATATAAATGCATTAGAAATTCGACCCCACTTTCTTGTACAACCTGGGAGACTACTGAATATTGTCTATATCATTATTTTTACAGTTTTATAATATTCTTTCCAAATCTTGTAACTTGTCAATTAATATAGACTCTAAAATATTGTCTAAAGCCAACCTAACAATGCCTGGGATAGAATTAAGATATTGCATATATTTGAATAAATTTAGGAATAAATGAGGGAGATTTGTTGGCAACATAGTTATCTTTGGGAATAAAGACAGAATTAATATTCAAGTTAAAGTTTGAAGAACTTACATGTGATAGTTCCATTATAAGATAATGGATAAAGGCATTCTTTTATTAAATTATAGCTTTAAAATTCAGAGATTTCCTTGAAAATTCTTTGAAATTTTCTTATTATGCTTCCGTAGGCATTATGCAAAACTACTGTTTATTAGCCAAAATCAGTTAGTCACTGAAGAAATAATTTAAGGTGTTTGAAATCTGAGTAAATAATATTCTAAGGTGAATGTATTAGATTGGGTAAAGGGACATGTTATTTAATGAAACAATTTCAAAGGAAACTATTTTAAGCTTAGTCTGCTAAGAAGTGAAGCTATTTTCAGTGGCTGGATGATGTGAAATGTTGATTGCTAGCCAAGTAATAGATTAAGTCTTTAGGAACACAGATGAGTCACTGGTGAAGTAATAAGCATAATAATACTTAGCACTTTTAATCTTCAAAACATTTTATAAACATTATCTAATTAATCTGTACATCAATCCCATGAGACAGAAGAATATCATTTTCATTTTACTGATCATAGAACAAAGAATACTATTTGCAAATGCCAAGTCAGAGAACACAAAATTCTGGTCTTGTACCACCAGTCTCAGAAACTCAAGACTTTTAAACTAATTGCAAATCTGAGGCTCTGTACATGATTTAAGTTGACTTTTAGAGGTTAAGCATATGATTCCTGAAAGGTTGTATTATATATTATAGTTAGCATTATATACTTTACATACCAATTTAATTGTTTATCATTTAAGTATATAAACCATTTCACTATATTATTCTTTCAAATTACAGCCAAGATTCTTAATTAATTATTCTTTTAATATCCTGTGCTTTACTGTATTTCTTGTTTAAATAATTATGGTTGATAATACTTAAACTCTCTTCATACTCATATCTCTCTTTTTTTTTTGATGATTTTAAAATTGTAAAAAGAATACAATTACACTGTAACCAATGACACTATGTAAATTACAGATGAAAGTTTTTTTTTCACCCCAAACCCATCACACTCATAGACCTGGGACAGCAAGACCAGCAGCCTGGAAGGTTATATCTTCTACAACATTCTCCTTGCTCACACTATACACATTTGGAGAGATTCCATTTATTTTCTTGTACATTTTTGCATAAGGAAATAGTAACATACTTTGCTCTTTGTCACTTGCATCTTTCATTTAACAGTAAAGCTAAGCCGACTTTGCCACTTGTCATTGTTGTTGTTCAGTCGCCAAGTCATGTCCAATTCCGTGATGATTTTAGTATGCCAGGGTCCTCTGTCCTCCACTATATCCCAGAGTTTGCTCACATTCATCTGCAATGAGTCAGTAATGCTATCTAACTATCTCATCCTCTGCTGCCCTCTTTCCTTCTGCCATCAGCCTTTCCACCACCAGGGTCTAGTCCAATGAATCAGCCCTTGGCATCAAGTGGCCAAAGTATTGGAGCTTCAGCTTCAGCATCAGTCCTTCTGATGAATATTCAGGGCTGATATATTTTAGGACTGACTGGTTTGATCTTCTTGCCATTACTTAATTCCAGTCCTCCAAGGGCTAAATACTAAACTTCCTGAGTTCTCCAAGGCCATGTCTGCCTATATCACCTCTGATCTCACTGCTCACATCTTTCTCAGCTTCATGATCTGCTCCCATCAAACTAGTCTCCTTGAAAATTACCAACCTTGCTACCACCTCTAGGCCTTCAGATTTTATATTTACAGTCTTCTCAGGTAACTATTTGCCTTGTTATATTATTTTTAACAACTTAAATTATATAACGAGGATGCATTTGGCCTCCAGAAAAACAAATAATCACATCTCTTTCTTGGTAAAACAAGACTCATTTAACCTTTTACTGAAGAAATGCTATTAAACACAATGAAATTTTTCAGTAGCTAGTAACATTTTTATCAAAGATGGCAAAATTCTTAGGTTTATTCCTTCTCTTCTTAGTGGTTTGCCATGAGCAGACAGAGTCCCACAATGCAGGATGTCATTGCCACTATACTATTTCCTCCTTCTTACTTGGAGAGGCTCTTTCTCATCACCTCATCTAAAAGCTAAATACTTTGGCCACCAGATGCAAAGAGTTAACTCATTGGAAAAGACCTTGATGCTGGGAAAGATTGAAGGCAAAAGAAGTGGGCAGCAGAGAGTGAGATGGTTGGATGGCATCACTAACTCAATGAACATGATGAAGGACAGGGAAACCTGGTGTGTTGCAGTCCATGGCGTCTCAAAGGGTTGGACAGGACTTAGCAACTAAAAAACACTTATTGTGACTTACCCCTCATCTTACCACTTACAAAAAATGATAGATAATATTTGTTGATCTATTATCTTTAACTACATTCTTATTAATATTGACCAATTAATTAGTATAGATATTTGTCAAACTTTGTATTTCATTTGTTATTTTATTTCATTGACACTGATAAATAGGAGATTATTTCACACATATATTCCCAATATGATTTTTCTGTAAATTTTATATCCTTTGCCAAATTTTCAAAATGTTTTAGTTTAGGATTCTGTTTTCTAAAATATGAACTTTTGTCTACCATCTGAATTGGACTTTTCTAACTTTTGTCATATAAAGTTGATTTATAATATGATGAAATATATTTATTTTTTCTTTTGCTGCTTATGAGGTAAAGTCTTCCTCATCCCTATAGTGTGTATGTAGACCCTTACCTTGTAAGTAATATTTTAAAATTAATTTCTTGTCATTTTTTATTTTAAATTGTTCTGTGACACAGGAGTCTGTCTTTATTGTTTTTTTTAATGGGCACTTAGCAGTACCATCACATGGACATCACCACATGGTCAATACCAAAATCAGATTGATTATATTCTTTCCAGCCAAAGATGGAGAGGCTCTATACAGTCAGCAGAAACAAGACCTTGAGCTGACTGCAGTTCAGATCATGAACTCCTTATTGCCAAATTCAGACTTAAATTGAGGAAAGTAGGGGAAACTACTATACCATTCAGGTATGACCTATATCAGATCCCTTATGATTATATAGTGGAAGTGACAAATAGATTCGAGGGATTAAATCTGATAGACAGAGTGCCTGATGAACTATAGATAGCTGTCATGACATTGTACAGGAGGCAGTGATCAAGACCATCCCCAAGAAAAAGGAATGCAAAAAGGCAAATGACTGTCTGAAGAGACCTTACAAATAGCTGAGAAAAGAAGAGAAGCAAACGGCAAAAAAGAAAAAGAAAGATATACCCATCTGAAGGCAGAGTTACAAAAAATTGCAAGGAGAGATAAGAAAGCCTTCCTCAGTGATCAATGGAAAGAAATAGAGGAACACAATAGAATGGAAGGACTAGAGATCTCTTCAAGAAAATTACAGATGGGCACCATAAAGGACAGAAACAGTATGGATCTAAGAGACGCAGAAGATATTAAGAAGAGGTGGCAAGAATACACAGAGGAATTATACAAAAAAGATCTCAATGACCTAGATAACCAAGATCATGAGATCATTCACCAAAAGCTAGACATCCTGGAGTGTGAAGTCAGGGAGACCTTAGGAAGCATCACTATGAACAAAACTACTGGAGTTGATGGAATTCCAGCTAGGCTATTTCAAGTCCTAAAAGATGATTCTGTTAAAGTGCTGCACTCAATATGCCTGCAAATTTGCAAAACTCAGCAGTGGCCACAGGACTGGAAAAGGTCAGTTTTCATTCCAACCCCAAAGAAAAGCAATGACAAAGAATGTTTAACTACCACACAATTGTACTCATTTCACATGCTAGTGAAGTCAAGCTCAAAATTCTTCAAGCCAGGTTTCAACAGTATGTGAACCAAGAGCTTCCAGATGTTCAAGCTAGATTTAGAAAAGGCAGAGGGATTAGAGATCAAGTTGCCAATAGCCGCTGGATCATAGATAAAGCAAGAGATTTCCAGAAAAACATCTACTTCTGCTTTGTTGACTATGCCAAAGCATTTGACTGTGTGGATCACAACAAACCATGGAAAATCCGTAAAGAGTTGGGAATACCAGACCACCTGACCTGCCTCCTGAGAAACCTGTATGCAGGTCAAGAAGCAACAGTTAGAACCAGACATGGAACAATAGACTGGTTCCAAACTGGGAAAGCAGTACATCAAGGCTGTATATTGTCACCCTGCTTATTTAACTTATATGCAGAGTACATCATAAGAAATTTCAGGCTGAGTGAAGCACAAGCTGGAATCAAGATTGCGGGAGAAATATCAATAACCTCAGATATGCAGATGATAATACCACCCTTCTGGCAGAAAGTGAAGAGGAACTTAAGAGCCTCTTGATGAAAGTGAAAGAGGAGAGTGAAAAAGTTGGCTTAAAACTCAACATTCAAAAACCAAAGATCAGGGAATCTGGTCTCATCATTTCATGACAAATAGATGGGGAAACAATGGATAAGTGACAGACTTTATTTTCTTGGGCTCCCAAATCACTGCAGGTGGTGACTGCAGCCATGAAATTAAAAGATGCTTGCTCCTTAGAAGAAAAGCTATGACCCACCTAGACAGCATATTAAAAAGCAGAGACATTACTTTGCCAACAAATGTCTGTCAAGTCAAAGCTATGGTTTTTCCAGTAGTCATATGTGGATGTGAGAGTTGGATCATAAAAAAAGCTGAGCACTGAAAAATTGATACTTTTGAACTGTGGTGCTGGAGAAGATTCTTGAGAGTCCCTTGGACTGCATGGAGATCACACCAGTCAATCCTAAAGGAAATCAACCCTGAATATTCATTGGAAGGACTGATGCTCAAGCTGAAACTCCAATCCTTTGGCCACCTGACTCATTGGAAAAGACCCTGATTCTGGGAAAGATTGAAGGCAGTAGGAGAAGGGGATACCAGAGGATGAGATGGTTGGATGGCATCACTGACTTGATGGACATGAAATTGAGCAGGCTCCGGAAGTTGGTGATGGACAGGGAGGCCTGGTGTGCTGCAGTCCATGGGGTCGCAAAGAGTTGGACAAGGCTAAGCAACTGAACTGGACTCAACTGAATACCATCACGTTTGCCAACTGAAACAACTTTTTATTTCACTTAATGAAATGCCACTTTTTTCATACATTTAAATATACTAATATATGTTACTATATTATTAATAGTATTTCTTATATCTTACTAAAATAATATAATGGTAATTTGATTTCAGTGTTTTACATAGTATTATAATATCAGGTAGTAAAAATCTCTTTCTGTAGGTTTACTGACTCTTCTTTGTATTTATTTAATTATTTTTTTAATGACTCTTCTTGAGTATTAAATTTGTATATTGTTAAATGAAAAGTTTGAAATTATGAGTTTAAATGCATCGTTTTTTATTTTTTGCTTCTTTTCTAAACCCCTGGTGATATAGCCTGAGTCCTCAGCAAAGCCTGCAAAAAAGGATCAAAGAATACATACTTTATTTAGTAAGTGTAAAATAAGGCAATAAGAATGGAAAGAAAAGAAATAGGAGTAAAGAGAATGAAAGGTAATGGGAAGGGATGCATTGTCATGCTAGTTACTGATTTAAATCAATTCCAGGGAAAATAGAATAGACTGTTCCAAAAGATTTTACTGGATACTAAGGAGTTATCACGAAAAGGTTCAAAGAGAAACTCTTTCTTGGTGTAATCCATAAAGTGGGAAAATAGTTTTATTCCAAGATGATTAATTCCTCCATCTTCTCTGGTTGTCTTAACAAGTCTTTTCAGCAGCTCTTCGGGCTCATTGATCTATTCCTAGCAGTGTGGTGTTCAATAGCTGATGAACCATAAACCCAGGCATACAACTGTTTGGTCCACATATGAGTTGATGATAAAGGAAAGCCTGGTTCTCCCATCCCAATAGATGGATTCTATTATTCAGGGTATAGATGGACTGCAGTGAGAAAGCCACCTATATTCAAAGTCTTTTAAAACAGACTTTACATTTCTCCTTCTTGCATTGGTCTTAAAGCTCTGTATTTATCTTTGTCAATAAGTATTTTTACTAAGGAGTCAGTCAGTTCCTCAGTATTTACACATTTGTTCCCATAAATCTGGAAGGAGTGTATTCTTACAATTATTTTAGTCTCTTCTCTATAGATGTTTTTATCTTACTTCTCACTTCCATTTTTCTTTTAGATTTGTCACTTCTGTGTGTGTGTGTGCATGTGTGTGTATGTTTAAGATTTACTTATTTGGCATGCTGGGTCTTATTAGCAGCATGCAGGATCTTTAGCTAGCATGTTCAAATTCTTAGTTGCAGCATGCAGGATCTAATTCCCTGACCAGGGATTGAACCCAGGCCCCCTGCATTGGGAGCATGCAGTTGTAGCCACTAGACCACCAGGGAAGTCCCTCTGTTTTTTAATATGATATGAGTTTGTCTGTCTCATTGTTCGTGTCAAAAAGAATCAGCTTTTTAATTATTTACCTTCAATTTTTTGTTTAGTTTCTTCATTATTAATGCTGACTTTTACTCTAAATGTATTTTTAGTTTGGTGCTTTTACATTGAAATTATGCATGATAGTAATTTAGACATAGTCTTATTTGAAGAAAGTGAGCCAAATAGAATAATATCTTAACATATCTTTTTCTAATAAGCTTAAAACTTTTATGAGTTATCAGTCTAAAACAATGTTATAATCATATGAAGAATGACTACAGATGATTATATTAACAGTAAAAATTAAATTTACTTCTAGACAGTGGAGAAATTTCAGTGAAAGATTTGTGTTCATTTTGAAAGTTAGGAAACAACTAATTTAATAAGTATATATTAAAATGCTTAATCAATCTTAGTATTTCAAAGAAAAAATAATAGGTAGTGTTATTTCTAGCAGTCGTTTTTTAGACCTTCTTTGCTATAATAATTTTCCAATAATATTGAGTCAAATGTGACAGTATAACAAAGGCGATGAACAGAGAATGTATACTAATCACGGTCTAGTATTTAAAAATATCTAGCATTTTTTTACATTAGATTTTCAATATGTGCTCTGTGAAGGATTTAGTTCACTCCATGCACTCTCTGTGACTTTATATGAACTTCCTCAGTGATTTTTAACACAATTTCATAAATATTTTCTTTATATAAACTTCATAAATAAAGTATTGATTGTGATAAATCAAGTGTTATCATTATTATATTTCTTCTAATAAGTTTGCTTAAGTCTTCATTTTGATCAAATTTATATTTTAAAACACGACAAGAAAAACCAAACATAAAGTTCTCTCCGTGTGTCCATCTGGGCTGCCTTCCTCCCTCCTGGGACTTCCCAGGTAATGCGGTGGTAAAGAACCCACCCGCCAGGGGCAGGAGTCTCAGGAGACATGGGTTGGATCCCTGGGTGGGGAAGATCCCTTGGAGGAGGAAGTGGCAACCCACCTCAGTATTCGTGCCTGGAAAAATCCCGTGGGCAGAGAAGCCTGGCACGTGGACAGAGAAGCCTGGCAGGCTCCAGTCCATGGGACTGCAAAGAAGTGCAGTGTGCATCTGCACTACGCCCTAAACAGAGCTTCTCGAAATGGGACTGCCTGCTTGACCTTACAGATTGATTTTTACCCTTTCTTCTGAAAAGAGTAGCATTCTTTCCTAGGTCTGTAGGGTGATGTGTATGTGCTTACCTGGACCATGTTCCCTTGGGGAACTTTATGTAGAACACCGGTATGTCATTTTGATGTATGGTTATTTGTCTGGAAAATGTATGTGACTGTGCCCTCCACTTCTAACAGGCAGGACAATTCAGAGCTTTCTGAGAGTCTGTCTCCTGGGTGATAATCTTCTATTTGACTCAAATAAAATCCCCCTTTTTTTCTTCTTAACTTGATGGTTTAATTGAAATTTCATGGACAACTTTGTTTCAGTAATGGACTAGAATGACTTTGCCTTATCTAGCACCCAGTATATCAAACTCTCAGTACTCTTTGATTGAAATCTCTTTACTTCTACAGCCTTCTGCATGATCATTTTTTTGATCCTTCCATATTTTCCAGCTCTATTATATGCTCCATAAACTTTCTTTGCTGATATTTAACTATATTACCACCAAATTTCTCTCTTTCAAATCTGTAATATTAGATGTTCTGAGAGAGATAAATTAAATTATGCCTCACTCTATATTTACTTTGTCTAGCTTTAACCTAAAAGTTCTTCCAACAAAAATAGCAGTGAAATTTTAAAAATCTCTTCTCTTAAAAAATAACATTAACATTTTTGCATGACTAGCTCTTTTTCATAAATCTCATTGATATTTGAATCTGCATATTTCTCTAATAACTCCTTCAGGATTGGGATTTTATTTATCATATTGTCTACTTTAGTATCTTTCACTAAGTATTCAGGAAATATTTGGTAAAGTATTATTTTAATTCTATTTTGGGGAATTATTCATACTGTGAAATACAAAACATACTGTGATAAACTTTTCTAGTAAGTGAGTAAAAGGAGCTCAATAAGAAGATCTTCTCAATAATGTATTAATAGTATTTTAATATGTAAGCCATCATGGGAACTCCATAAATATCACACCTTATCACCTCCTGCTCTGTGGAACTGAAATTTGTTTTGTGAGTTTTAGTTTTAGTTCCATTTATGGTATCTAAAGGACTTTATCATAATAGTGTAGGAGTTTTTAGAGTATGTAATTTTCATTTTCACACTAGAGACATTTATTTTAAAAATACATTATGTGCATGTTTACAATGAATGGAAAGAAATGGGAAGGAAATGCCAAAAAGGAAATTTTCACTCTTAATGACAATATGCTACATAGTCTGCATAGTTTGAGAATTACTTCAAGTTGATTTTTTCTGCTAGTCTGTTTGGCCACTTAGCTAAATATGACAGCCAAAATTTTCTCTCCTATTACTTTTTAAAAGCTTTGCAAACTATACTTTGATTTCTAAATTATAATTTTCCAACTTGCACTCTACTTTTAATGCTCTTCACTGTTAGACATGAAGATTAAGAAATATATGTCAAACTTGATATGTGTGTGTTTCTGTGTATGGGGAGTGGATAGAAGAAGGGGTCACTAGAGAATTAAAAAATCTGACCTATTTTTCTCCTATAGTCTATACATTAACTGTCTTAATCAACTTTGTTGAAGTCTGCAAAAATCCCGTATTTTCCATATGAAAGCAATTTTAAGATGTAATCTATTTAGACAATCAGAAAAAAGTATCCTCATAATTCTAAATTTTTAACTTAAAAATATCTAAATTCTCAATAGAATTATAAGTAAAAAATTCACATCACTGTAATGCTGGAAACCACCTAATTTATGTTTCTGATGCATTCATATCCATTATTACTATGTGGTCAGTTATTATTTCACAATTATTTAATGGTAATATATTTTTATAATTTTTAAGCTACCTCAAGTACATTTTTAATTTAGTAAGTTTAAATGTAAATAAGTTACTGATAACTCAGCAAGATTTGTATCTCATTTCTAGCAGAAAGAACTAAAGAAAAATTTAAATATATAGGTCTAATTTTTGAACTTTGTCTTATAAATTCTTTATCCTAGAGTTTTCCTTTCAACATATTATCTCCAGAGTCCCTTTTCTCTTAAATATTTGAGGCAATCCTACACCTGTGATAAAGCCTCAAACTCCTCAATCTCAGTCTGTTCCTGGCTGAACTATACATAGTAAAAATTAAGACATGGTTTGATTTGTGATCATCTTAGATTTGAAAAGACCTTGATGCTGGGAAAGATTGATGGCAGGAGGAGAAGGGGACAACAGGGGATGAGATGGTTGGATGGCATCACTGACTTGATGGACATGGGTTTGGGTGGACTCCAAGCAGTTGGTCATGGACAGGGAGGCCTGGTGTGCTGCGGTTCATAGGGTCACAAAGAGTCGGACATGACTGAGCAACTGAAATGAACTGAACTGAACTAGATTTGGTAACATACACCCATCTAGATCTTTATTTTTCTAATACTCTTATAATCTTTGGCATGTGCTATAGATTTAGTTGACTAGAAGGCCATAGTAATGAAAGAATAAGTGACAAACAGAATAAGAAGACAAAGGAGAGAGGCAAATGAGAAACAAGATTGAAAAATATCTTGTGGAAACATTAGTTAGTTCAGAACTTCACGGGAATTCCTTGGCTGCCCAGTGGTTAAGACTCCACCCTTCCAATGCAGGGAGTGTTTAATCCCTGGCTGGTTATCTATGATCCCACATGCTACTTGGTACAGCCAAAAACTGGGCAAACAAAAACAAGATAGAACTTTAACAAGATCACAGAGTCAAAAACCAAATTTGAAGGAGTAGAATTGCACACAATTAATCTCAAGGATAGGAAATGAAAATTGGTGAAAAGATATCCAAATTTGTAAGGCAAACACATGACTATACTCAATTTCTTATACAAACTGTATAGACTTTGTTCCAAAAAAATTCTTAAGGTTGCACACTAGTAAAATTAACCTTGGTGGTAATGAGAAGAACATTGAAAGACCATCTCTAGTGTGGTCTGAGAGTATAAAATAATTGTTACCTTAAGTAGTACCTTAAGTATTGAATACAATGGATGGACTTCAGCAGTGAATGTTCATGAGAGGAGGCTGCCAGGAAGATATTTAAGGAGACATGATATAGTTCAAAACAGTAGGGGAAATCCCTTTTCTGCTGTGCCTAAATACACAAATAATTTTATTCAAAAAGAGGGGGGATCGGGATGGGGAATACATGTAACTCCATGGCTGATTCATGTCAATGTATGACAAAACCCACTGAAATGTGATGTAATTAGCCTCCAACTAATAAAAATAAATGAAAAGAAAAAAAAAAAGAGACTTAGAGCTCCTCTACCCTGAGAAGCAGGAGGCAAACTAAGGGTAAAAGACATACCCAGGCAAAAACCTAGAGACTTGGAGTGTAGGAGTCAGAGAATTGAAGAAATGTAATGTGGTAGTCATCCGCAATTCACAAGCAGACATAAAACACTTGGCGAAATGTAGTGGGAGAAAAATAGCCTTTCCAAAAACCAACAGAGCACATGTACTCAAAGACAATACTTGGAACAAGTAGATAAGCCAAGATCCAAGACTCTCTATGATTAAGTAAGAAAAATACCTGAAGGGAGAAGCAGACACCCAGCTTGTAAAGTCAGGCAAAGTCAGGTTTATAGGAAAAGATGAAGCTTATGCTCTTGAAGTGCCTGCTTTTGGATGATACATAGATGTTAGGTGAGGATGAATTGGTGTTTATGTATATACATTGTAAATGTTTTTTATATCATTGGCAGGGTCTCATAAAGAAAACTAGACAAAGAGACGACTGTGCATGTGATGTACAAAGAAGTGTTCCTAGGGAAAAATTGGTAAAGGTGTGGGGAAAGTTGGGCAAGAGAGAGGAAGAAGTCATAGTCACACAAATGTCTGATTTCAAGTCAAGTCACGTTATCTTGTAGAGGAATTCTGAAATGTAAGAAACGGTGCTCCAGGAAAACTGAAATTCCCAGGCACATGGAGTCCAAGGGAAGGCCTCTGAAGATGCTCAGATACCAGCCAGTGGAAAAAAAGCACATCAAAGCAGAGGAAGAGGTTTCACAAATGTAAGAATGTTTGAGAAGATCTGGGTGAAGCATTAACAATGTCTGTTGCATCATTTATAGCTGTTCACATAGCTGATCATAGCAGTACTCCTTGTTATGCTGAATTTCACTGTTGACAATAAAAATGGGGAAACATTTTTTCCACATTTTAGGGTTTTCCAGGGAATTCTGTTGTCATTTTCACATAGTTCTGAGTTCCGGGTTTGGGGTTCTGAGAACCCCAAGCTGTTATGAAATATAGATTGTTGGTTACATATAGATAATGATCTTCAGAGATGGCTAATTCAGGTAAGCATCTTTCCTTAATAATTGGGCTTTACAATGTATATTATCTGTCTGAATACATCCTGAGTTATACTACGTAAATTTTTTAGAGATTGATTACTAAAATTTGGATATCTTTACTTTAAAGCCCATTAGGAATTAGAAGCAAAATTATTATTGCTGTTATGTTTGTATCTAATTACAATTAAGGAGTGTAACCATAGTATGTACTTCTTTTCACCTTTTGCTTGTAGAGAAAACCCATGGGTGAGCAGCAGCACTAAAGCTTCACTGTCCAGATGCTGTTTATCTGAGGGGATCTTGAAAAACAGGATCTTTCCTTAGTGAGAAATAAGCTGGAACAGGGGTATTAAATGGCAGTGATAGGTAGATATTTATTGGTTTCATGCTTCACAGAAACTATAACCTACTAAGAGTCTTGGCCTCTTAGAAAGTTCCAGTTCATTCATAGTATTTCTTTGATATAAAGTTAGTGAAACCCAATCACATCAAAAGACAGAATGAATGTTTGAAGACCATGTCTTTGTCTCTGAAATTCGCAACACTGGTACCAAAGTCCAAAATTTCATTGAGGGAAAAGGAGCAAAGGCCAATGATACTGTAACTTGATAAACATGATGAATCTATCACCTATTTTTGTGTTCACTGAAGACAATTTATTTTAGTTTGAACTAAACAATCTAGTTCGGTGTTAGGAACTGAGGTGGTAGGTAAAGATTATTACAGAAAATGGATGAGATATCCCTGGCCTCAAGGAACTTAATGATTTATTTGAAAGGCACAGGTGAATACTTTAATTAATGTGAAAGTAGTTTGGTTCAATATAAATTAAATGCAGAATTATGTCTTATAATTTTAAGAGTTAGAATAGGATTTTAAGAGTTAGGACAATATGCAGTTTTCTTCCTGAAAGAGTGACCAGGGCAATACAAAGCCTTCATTATATAGTAAAGACTTCAAGAGCATTTTAAGTTACCCTCCAAGAAATGGCTTATTTAAAGATAATTTCCTTGGAATTTATCTTAACAGTTAAAACACACCAATGATTTGTCACTACCATACCAAAATGAGTAATGAGAGAAAGGCAATTAAATAAAGATGAAATTGGCAGGGACAACAATAGGCAATGTCTAATAATGGATTGAATAATTGGGAAAGAAATGAAACACTAAAGAAAATGACAGAAGAAGACCAAGAATTATAAATTTCTAGTGCCAGGTAAGGCACCACTTTCCACAACCCCAAGAGGCATCATTCAAAGTCAGAGTCACTCCTTGCTACCATCTGAAATAGTATCTCATGAAATTATATAGCACCATGACAAAGAAGGGTTCCAAAAAGTAAGGAACCTAAACATAGCAAAAGATCAGTACAGAAGACTGAGAAATCAGCAAGGAATCACGGAGGACGGGGTTCCCAGGTGGCGCTAGTGGTAAAGAGCCTGCCTCTCAAGACGGGAGATATAAGAGACAGGAGGAGAAAATGGCAACTCACTCCAGTATTCTTGCCTGGAGAATCCCATGGACAGGAAAGCCTTGCAGGTTACAGTCCTGGAGTCGCAAAGAGTCAGACATGACTGAAGCGACTTAGCACGCATGCACGCAAGGAGTACAGAGCCGTCCACTGAAGATTGGGGCTTTGCTAGTCACTGTGGTGAAAACATGCAGGTAGTCCCAAGGTATAGTCAGTACAGTCACAGCTGCAGCCTCAGGGCAGAAGAATTAGAGCAAAGGCTTGTCTGGAGAGTAATGGATGTTAAATGTGAAAAGGAACTTAGTGGCCAGAGTTTTTCAGACTGATGCAGACAGTCAAGATCTTTTGTTCCAGGATGGCTCAGGGATATTAAAATCCAGGGATATTCAAGTCCCTCATATAAAATAGCATAGTATTTGCATATCATCTATGTACACCCTCCCATATACTTTAAATCATCTATAGATTACATATGATACCTAATATAAGAGCTATGTAAGTAGTTGCCTGGAAACAGCAAATTTAAGTTTTGCTTTTCAGAATATTCTGGATATAGCTATTTATTTTATGAATGAGATGTCAGGTTTTATTTCCTTTTCTATTGCAAATTGTCCACGGAGAGTATTTGTTGTTGCTCAATCTCTCAGTTGTGTCCAACTTTTAGTGACCCCATGGACTGTGGCACGCCAGACTTCCCTGTCCTTCACCATCACCCAGAGTTTGCTCAAACTCATGTCCATTGAGTCGGTGATGCCATCAACCATCTCTTCCTCTGTTTTCCCCTTCTCCTCCTGCCTTCAATCTTTCCCAGCATCAGGGTCTTTTCTAATGAGTTGGCTTTTCCCATTAGGTGGCCAAACTGTTGGAGCTTCAACTTGAGCATCATTCCTCCTAATGAATATTCAGGTTTGATTTCTTTTAGGATGGGCTGGTTTGATCTCCTTGCAGTCCAAAGGACTCTCGAAAGTCCAACACCACAGTTTGAAGGCATCAGTTCTTCAGCACTCAGCCTTCTTTATAGTTCAACTCTCACATCCATACATGACTACTGGTAAAACCATAGCTTTGACTAGACGGACCTTTTCAGCAAAGTGATCTCTCTGCTTTTTACTATGCTATCTAGGTTTGTCATAGTTTTTCTTCCAAGGAGCAAGCGTCTTTTAATTTCATGGCTGCAGTCACCATAAGCACTGATTTTGGAGCCCAGGAAATTAAAGTCTGTCAGTTTCCATTGATTCCCCATCTATTTGCCATGAAGTGATAGGATCAGATGCGTAACACAAACTATAAATAAGCACATTAATGTAAAGAACAATATCATCCATCCAATGGGCACTTATGTGACTGTTCACCAAAGGACACTATGATTTAAAATCAATTAACAAGAAGTATATCAATGAGCTCTATAAAATTTCATTAGGAATTTTCTGGTTTAAAAAAGAGTATTTTTAATCAGCTACTAATTGAATCTGTGGATGCAAAACCTATGGATACAAGGGCCAATTGTACCACATTTCTCAGTTCTATAATTGTTGAAAGTCACTCAGTCATGTCTGACTCTTTGCAACCCGGTGGACTGTAGCCCACTAGGCTCCTCTGTCCATGGAACTCTCTAGGCAAGAACTGTGGAGTGAGTTGCTAATCCCTTCTCCAGGGGATCTTCCTGACCCAGGGATCTAATCTGGGTCTCCTAAATTGCGGGCAGATTCTGTACTTTCTGAGCCACCAGGGAAACCCTAATTATTTTTGAACATTTGGGTTGCTTATTTCAGTATTTTGGTCTTATAAACCAAGTTGCTGTGAACTTTCTCATACACTTCTCTGTGCACATATGCAAAAGTTTCTCTGTGGTGTACATTGACTCTATCAAGATGTGGGGGTAAACATATATACATATTGTGCATATTTGCATGTATATATAAACATACATACACACATGTGTATGTATGGATATATGTTTTTATACACACATCTACAGGTGAATGAATGACATTTCCCTTGTTATGTTGTGCTTAAGTGTGTTCACATCTGCTTCTCCTTTTTTGAAATACATGTTCATATCATTTAAAAAATTTTCTACTAGATTTTTCACCTTTTTCTCGCTGGTTTTCAGTAGAGGTGTATTCCCCAATATCAATCTTCATCTCTTATATATGTTGCAGATAACTGTACAAATGTTCTTGATTCTTAATATTCTCTTTATGATATTCTTACATTAAGATAAGTTCTTAATTTTACCATAGTTCTATATATGTCTGTTTCTTTTAATATGTAGTTTTCAGATGTATTTAAGAAATCTTTGTCTATCTCAAGATCATAAGCCTGCCTTGTATAGTTATTTTAATGTAAAGTGAAGTTGCTCAGTCGTGTCCAACTCTTTGTGACCCCATGGACTGTAGCCTACCAGGCTTCTCCATCCATGGGATTTTCCAGGCAAGGTTACTGGAGTGGGTTGCTATTTCCTTCTCCAGGAGATCTTCCCGACCCAGGAATTGAACCTGGGTCTCCTACATTGCAGGCAGACGCTTTACTCTCTGAGCCACCAGGGAAGCCCTATATGTGTAAGTATATATATATATATATATGTATATATATATATATATATATATAAATGTAAGTCCTATAATATTACCTTTCACATTTGAGTGTTCCATTATCTGAGATTTGTATGGAAGGTATCTACCATAGTTTTTTTTTCCTATAGGGATATCTAATTGGGTCAGCACCATTTAAGTATTTCTCATCCCTTGAGTTCTGCCTGCCATCACTCTTGAGTCTTCACATGCACAAATTTCTGTTTCTGTGTTGTCCATTTTGGGTCTCTAAGCCTGCCCATCTACCTCAAAATTCCACTATCTTAATTGCTACTACTAGCACTCTTGACAATTTCCTCTTAATTGTAAGTGATTGCTGATGCTTTATAATTATTCTTATCATTTTATATTATCTTTTACTTTTTCCCAGGATGGGCCTAAAATTGGTGGTCTAGTTGGCTATTTGCACCAGGTAACAATTTTTCTTTTCATCACTTGGGTATGATCTAACATTTTTGTTTAAGGTGAGTTAAAATTATTTCTATTTTCTTTTTTTTAATAATGCATTATTAGCTTCTATATTTGGCTTGAATTGCTGCTACTTGAATCAGTTATATGTATGACAGCAAAAACTTAAAAAAAATAGCTTGTTTGAAAGTCGTTTTTAAAAACTGCAGAAAAGCCCTTTTATAGAGTCAAAATGTAATTTTTAAAACATTCCTAACTAATTCTTCATTAACATATAGAGTCTAGAATGTGGTTTTTAAAATAAGAAAATACACATGGATACCTATTCAAAATTGGAGTGGCTAAATTTCTCTTGCATTGATCTCTCTTAGGGCTATGTTGGTGACATGCAAAAAAAACTTTTTGTGAGCATTACTCTGTCTTGCACATCTGTCCCTATTTTCTCTAGCCCCGTCATTATCACAGTTTGCTTAAATTCTAGTTCATCAGGGATCACAATTTTGTTCTTCACTTAATTAAGACTATTGAAAGGAGCTGTTCTTCCAAATCAGGAGTAAAGCTGTGGCCTCCTAGTTACGTCTGCTCAGCATCTTCTTCCAATTAAATGTGAATCCTTTTTTTGTCATAATTCTTGCAAATGCAACAGCTTTAAAAAAATCTTTGATACGGTGACTTTTCTGGCTATTTTTGGAACTTGGCAGTTCATGCTTAATTTGATTCTCCTCTCTGAATACTCTCTGCTTTTCCTGGAGTTTCTGTGTATATACCACTTGATGTAATGCATTGTGAGTAAATTTAATCACTAATCTTTTTTAACCTACTGGAGTTTCTGTTTTTATGACCAAAATCACAGATAAGTGTGCATAATATAGTGTATCTACTTATGTCTATCCAGAGTTTACTTCCTGACAGTCAAACAGCTGAAACCCAAAAACAAAGAGAAATCAGCAAAAGACTAGCTCTCAATGTACAGAGAATAACAATGTGATTGAAAACAGTTGTATTCTCAGAGAAAAAAAAGAAGGCAGTGGAATTGCTTGTAAACTGCCAAAAGGAAAAAAAAAAAATCTGTCAATGAAAATTTCTTGAGTAAAAACTCCTAACAAGTTCCATCAGAGTGCCCTTGCTAATCTAGTGCATAAGGCACATTCTTTAGGATAAGCCGAATGGTAAATCACAAAACACTCTATTGTGTTTAAAGTTATTAAAATTATGCAAAGTATATTCTCAAATCTCAATGGATTTATATAAGTAGCAGGAAAAAATCTGGGAAATCTCCAAGTACTTAAAAATTAAATCACTCAACAGGAAATAACCCAGTAGAAGTCACAAAATAATTCAGAACATATTTTGAGTGAAAATGAAAGATGGCAATATATGGATATAATGGAATATAGTGAAAGTAGCGCTTAGAGAAATATTTTTAGTTTTAAATACCTACATTAAAAAGGAAGACCCAAAGTTATTAATCTAAGCATCTACCTTATGAATCTAGAAAATGAAGAACTTAAATTCAAAACAATCAAAAAAAGTGGGGGAATATCAGATTAAAAATCAATGGGGCACATTATGGCCTGCAATTGTTAATTACCTTTTATCTTTTGTCTGGCTATTGATTGTGAAAACTAATAAACATTTTATACTATTGTGAATAATAAAAAGAAAAATGATGGGATAAAATAGAAAATAAGGAGAGTTATAGGGAGAGAAGAGAAAGAGACACAGACTATCAAAATCAGGAAAGAGAGGTCATCAAAACAGATCCCAGAGCAATCAAAAGGATGTGATACCACTCTCAGCAAATATAATGAAAAAGAAAATGTTCTAGAGACATACAAATGTGGGTTTATTACTTGTAGGTAGAAGAAAGACTTATGAAATTACATCAAGGAAAGAAATTAATGCAGAACAATATTTCTATAAAGAAATGCTTCCCTACTCATTTTATAAGGTCTGTTTACCTCAATATCCAACCAGATGAAGACAAAACAAAAGAAGGAAACTACATACCAGTATGTCTTATGAACATTAATGCAAAGCTCCTTCATTAGATATTAGCAGTCAAAAAAAAAAAAAAAAAAAGTCCTATATGGGGAACAAATGGTGTTTATCCCAGAAATAGAAAGTTGTCTTAAGATTCAAAATCAGTTACTGTAACATACCCTATTCAAAGAATAAGAGACAAAACCCATAATATTATCTCAACAGAGGTAGCAAAATCACTTCATAAAAATAATCCATTTGGAGTTTTCCTATTGACCCAGTGGCTACTAGGGACACTGGTTCAATCCCTGGTGTGGGATGATTCTACATGCTTCGGGGGCAGCTGGACCTGTGAACCACACTACTGAGCCTATATGACCTAGAGTCTATGCTCCATGAGAGAAGCCCCCACAATGAGAAGAGTAGACGCTACTAACCATAACTAGAGAAAAGCCCTCACAACAATGAAAACCCAGCACAGACAGAAAAAAAAAAAAAAAAAAACTAAATAAATGGACTCAGTGGGAGAAAGCAAGGGTGGGATGATTTGAAAGAACAGCACTGAAACATGTACATTACCATACATAAAATAGATGAGCAGTGTGAGTTCAGTACATGAAGCTGGGCACCCAAAGCTGGTGCTCTGGGACAACCCAGAGGGATAGGGTGGGGAGGAAAGTGGGAGGCGGGTTCAAGATGGGGAGGATCACGTGTACACCTGTGGCTGATTCATACTGATGTTTGGCAAAAAACCATCACAGTATTGTAAAGTAATTATCCAGTTAACATAAATTAATTTTTAAAAATAAGTAAATATTAAAAGACTAATCTCAACCCACTCCAATATTCTTGCATGGAAAATCCCATGGATGGAGGAGCCTGGTAGGCTACAGTCCATGGGGTCACAAAAAGTCGGACACGACTGACTGACTTCACTATTGACAATCTAGGGATAGAAGGAATTCTATTAACCTAATACAGAGTACCTATGAAAAACATATAACTAACATCATGCTTAAAGGTCTGAATGCTTTCTCCTGAAGGTTGGGAAGAGTAAGGATGGCACTCTTGCCATTTCTAATCACTGTTTTACTGGAATTCTAGCCAATGCAATAAGCCACTTAAAAGAAATTAAAGACTTACAGATGTGAATGGATGAAGTAAAACAGTCTTAATTCAGTGATGACATAATCTTGTATGTAGAGATTTCTAAGGTATAGAAAGGATTTATATATCACCTTACTGCAGCCAAGAGATAGACACATTATACACAAATCTATTGTAATTCTATCTACTATTTACAGTTTCCAAAAGTGAAATAAAAAAAAAATCCTTTCACAATAGCATCCGGATGAATAAATAATTAGGGCTGATTTAACACATTTAATGAAAGTTTAACAAAATACAGTTCCTGTACACTGAAAACTATAAAATAGTGCTGAAATAAAATGGACTGCTTCTTAATAAAAAGGAATAGGCTATTTATACATGCAGCAGTATGAACCAACCTCATATAGAAGGCAGATACCCAAGAGTACATATTGTATAATTTCATTTATATGAAACATTGAAGAGGCAAAAATGTAATAAAAAATCAACTTGGTGGTGCCTGGGGCTGGGGAAGATGAGGGATCATTTTGAAGTGAAGGGAATGATATTTGTGTGGTGTAAATTTTGTCACAATAAAGTTATTTTAAAAAGAAAAATATCCCTTTGATTATAAATAAAAGTATTATCTGAAACAAATTACTGATGAAAAAAGAATAATGACAATGATAAAGATTTCCAGACATTCATTGAAAATGTTGAAACAACCAAACAAAGCCTGTAATGATATTCAGAACCAATCTGAAAATAATATATTTGTAGATTGAGCATATAGATATGAAGTTATTTAAAAATTGCTACAATAAAATTTTCAGAGTTCTAGGACATTAGCTATCTTCACAAATATTTTATTCCAAGCTTATTCCAGGGTCTGAAGCACAGAATGAGGTCAATAAACATATTTTGATTAAATAAACAAATAAAAGTAATTTGCTACTTCTACATAAGTCTCTGGTGATTTAATTTGGACTTTTATCTAAATCATTTTTACATATTTGCATATATTTGTTAGAAATATGAGACAACTTTGAATACAACAGTAATATTACCATCACTCACAGATTAAAGTGTAAAGACATTTTGTTTGCTGTTATGTTTTTATTACATCTGAGGTGGGTTAATAAATAGAAACCAATTAATTGCTTCACTTGCTTCCATAAAATAATATTCTTAGAGAATCACTAGGGTTTTGAATAAGAACTACTTAATTTAAGCAGTATACATTGTGTGATTGTATTGACAACTAAGAAGAAAATGTTACATTATTTTAAACATTTTATTTACAACTGCAGGTGTCCCTTTCAATGAGCTAATTGAATTTTTTTAAAAAATAACATATTCTCTTAGGGTTTTGAAAAAGGAACCTGTCTTAAGTTGGATAACATCCATACGTAGAACCATTTTATATTTGGCTAATTCAAATAAACACATAGAACAAATCATACATTTTGCTTTTGAAGAGCATTGAAATACTGTACTAGGGCACTTTTATTAAAAATAATATATGAAAAGATATCCTTTCTCACTATGTTCTGTAAAGATTTCATATTCATCAGTTTGAGATATGCTCTGGGTGTCTTGCTTCCCCATTTTAGTAAACACGATTAACCATTCTCTTTTTGACATAGTTCAGGGAGACAGGCTTTGATCCAACTGCTTCTTGGCTAAGCCTCTAGACTCTGGGACTCAAACAGATCAAAACTACTTATTCTAGGATAAAGACTTTGAAACTTCCATGGAAGGATTTTACCGTTCACTTTCTGTAAGTTGTGCATATTATTAGAACATTCTTACTGAGTTTTAAAAAATGAGTACAAGCTAATATATAATAATAAAAAGCAACTCTGTCTTGTTTTGTGTCCTTTCTGAATGATGTCTTCTGGATTGAGTGTGGTGATTGACAGTGTAAATGTTAAGTCTTGAATCTTACATATCTAACACTTGCTACCCCTTATCTATGAATCTATTAATCCTTACACTCTCACAAATTGTGCTTCCCCTGACCTATATTTATTTTGAATTTTTTTTTTTTTTTGGTTTAGGTTTATAATTTAAAACTTTTTTTAATTACTTAAATTTTTGGCCACACTGGGCAGCGTGAGAGATCTTAGTTCCCCAAACAGGGATGGAATGTGCACCCCCTGCAGTGGAAGTGCAGAGTCTTAACCACGGGATCACCAGGGAAGTCCCTGGGGTTTATATTTGCATTGCATTTAATTTGCATGGTTTTACCATAGCTATATCGTGAATATTACAATGATCAATATCCATTGCTTTCCTGGAAACTATTGACTTTGAAGGAAAGAAAACTTGGCTCCACTTTATAAACTACATAGAAACAGTTTTATGCTTCTCTTTTAGTGGTGAAGGGTATTTCAGATCCTCTTCAGGCACTGTGAAACATATGAAGCCTGACAGCCTTAACCTTAATCTCTTCATCATCATTTCTCCACTCTCCTCTTCCATAAGAACTTCTAGGAAATTCAACACTTAACATGCACATGCCCTTCCCAATATGATGCTCATATAATAGTGCAATTGTAAGTGAAAAATAAAATTCCCTTGAGGATTTTAGACTTATATCACCAAACTACTGTTCAAAACAATAAATATGAACCATTTTAAACATGGATACTTGGTATGCCACAAACACAGGCTTTAGTGTAGGGAAACTAAGTGCTAAGTGGCTTAGACTCATCCAATATACAAGGTTTTGTGGTATATAAAGGTGTTTTGGATGTTTTTCAGAGAGGAATTATATAAGAATATCACCAATGATTACAACAGTAAAATTATGATATTTGTCCTATTAAAATTATACAGCCTATGAATTTAACATAGATTACATTCTTTGTAATTTTACTTGTTAAACAAGTAGAAATTTCATGGACTTTCTGTAAAAACACTTTATGCCTTTAAATTCACTTTCAACTCTTCAGTCTGGCTTATTTTTATTCACTGGTACAGGGCAACTTAGCTTTATAGCACCTGTCAGTATTGTGGGTGATAAGTTTCCGGCAGTACCTTTGGATAGCAGTGCGTGGAACAGTTGGTAGAAGATATCTGTGCATTGTATGGCCAGTCATCCTTTTGCCCAGAAACTTACTAAATCCTTTTTATAACACACTTCATCATTCCCATCCACAGGCCTGATATCCTAAGTCTTTTGTACTAAAATCGTATAGTTCAGCTCTTCAAGCCGGTTTTATCCCAAATAGAACTACTGGTGTACACTCAGTAGAAGATGGGTAGGTAATAAAATCTATGGATATTTCTATTATTTGTTAGAAATTTACATTTGTTTCCAATGAGTTCATGTATTTGGGAGTTATATTCTTAGAGAAATTTGGGAGCATCTGATTCAAACTACCAAATGGGTTTTAATTTCATAAACTTCATAGACTATTCTAATATGTTTATCTGATTTAAAGTAGAAAATAGTATATAGCACTTACTTATAGGAACTTCCCTGGTGGCCCAATTGCTAAAACTCTGAGCTCCCAATGTAGGTGGCCCAAGTTTGATTCCAAGGCAGGGAATTATCAATAGATCCCAACTAAAAGATCCCACATGCTGCAATGAAGATATAAGATTCTACATGCTGCAATTAAGACACAGTGAGGCAAATAAATAAATACTTTTTTTAAGAACTATTTATAAACCAATAAAATACTGAAAATAGGAAAGGGAAGTGATAAGAAAGTCCAAATTCCTTCTTTGATTTTTATGTCCCCACATGATTTGTCTTCTCCCTAATTTTCTGATGGTAACCCCTGCTAGTCAAGTTTCTAATTAGCCCTGTCTCTTAATTCCTAAGCTTCTAGATTTGTATTACAACTTTTTTGGTTACAGTCTACTGTTTCCAAAAGACTCCATCTTTAGTCCTTGGTAAAGTCTTTGACTCAGGTCTTGAAGTCTCAGATTAAATGCCAAATCCCCAAAATATTCTGACTTGATTGCTTTTTTGGTAATATGTGTCCCATCCAT
Organism: Odocoileus virginianus; assembly: GCF_023699985.2. Taxonomy (NCBI): domain Eukaryota; kingdom Metazoa; phylum Chordata; class Mammalia; order Artiodactyla; family Cervidae; genus Odocoileus; species Odocoileus virginianus. The sequence continues at coordinate 62,992,562 of NC_069684.1, forward strand.
TATGTTCTAATTATGTTATCTGCTTTTATTTTCTTCCTAAGAAGATGTCTCCAGCAGCTAGGAATTATTTGGGACACATTTCATACCTCATACACTTTAGTTGAGTGAAAGAATGAAACAATAAATCTTACACATTAATAAAAATAATCTGCTAGAAAAAATTAAATAATGTATAAAAGTATGCTCAAATATGGTAGCAAAAAGAGATATTCCAATTGAAACATCAAAAAAATCTGATCAGCATGCCAAAATTACTTTTTAATAGATATTTCACAATCTTGTCAATTATATACAGGAAAAATAGGCAGTTTAAAACATTGAACAAATAAAGGGATTTTTCCTCCATTTCTCTCTCCAGATATATAACTAAAATCTTCTTCATATGTCTTATTGGGGGACATCTGTGCTATAGAGCTAAAATGATTAGATACTGTCTATCCCAGCTAAATTTCTAGCTTGATCATCTTCATAGAATGTAGAGAAGACCAAAGAAATGTTGTGGAAAATCCATTCACTTGCTTCAGAAGACAAACAATTTCAAAACCTCTGTAGTTTAATAAAGTTTAATTTTTACTCAGTAAAAACTAGTTGTTCTAGTCCCAAGATCTTCCCACCTTGTAACTCCATTCTGCTCATGACTAAACATTCACAGATTGGAAATATAATAGAGGGTCCCCTGCAAAAGTGATGCATTTGTACACATTTTGTACACATTTTCTTTCCCAGAACTCAGCAACATGGCCTGGTCCATGTAAAGAAAGCTGATATACTTATGTACAGAGGAGGAGGAGGAAGAAAGTTTGGTGAGAAAAATAATATTTATAGACATTTATATTTAGAGGACTTTTTCATCTATTAAAGTTTAGCAGGCTTCCCCAGTGGCTCAGCAGATAAAGAATCCACCTGCAATGCAAGAGACACAGGAGATGTGGCCTTGATCCATGGGTTGGGAAGATCCCCTGGAGGGGGAAATGACAGACCACTCCAGGATTCTTGCCTAGGAAACCCCATGGACAAATGAGCCTGGTGGTCTACAATCCAATCACAAAGAGTCGAACGAGACTGAACACACACATAAAGTTTAATAGTGCGCACCATTTTCCCCCTGAAAGCTCATGTTTACAAATGTCTTCTAGAAACATAGTGAAACTCCATCCTAACCCAATAAATATTATCCAAAAAGAGGGGCAGGGCATGGCTAATGAAGTGACCAGGATAAACATACCTAGATAGCTGGCCAACACCTCCCATGATCCAGCTGCCCAATCCAAACCAATTCGAGTCCTAGCTGTGATCTGGCATGTACCATATGATACGGATTGTCAATTCTGGTTTAAATAGTGTTGGACAAATTTCTGGAACTTATGGTTGGCTGAGATTTTTAGAGTGACAGTCATTGCAGGAATTTCCCAAGTAGGTAACACATATTTTGTTAGCCTGTTCCAGACAAAATATTTGGAGCAGTGGGATACTGGGAATATAGCCCAATTCAAGAATGGAAAGGATTGCAGTTTATTTTCCAATCACATTATATGCAAATTCACATTGTTCAGTGTAATCTAGTAAAATGTTTCTGTCTATTCAAACATATGTGCCATACTATTTGTACAATAAATTTATTCATTGATTGAACAATAACTTTTTATATTGATTAAATGGAAACAATGCCCCCCAAAGCAAACGTGCAAGGTACTTATAAATAACTATAAAAATAATGGCTAAAAAGAATTAACTGGATCTATTAATATTGACCTTAAAAAGTTGTCAACAATATATAATTCAGTTCAGTTCAGCCACTCAGTCGTGTATGACTCTTTGTGAATTAAATGATAGGGAATTAATTGCTTACCAAGGTATAAGAAATTGTTCCTGCTGCTAAGTCACTTCAGTTGTGTCCAACTCTGTGCGACCCTATAGACGGCAGCCCACTAGGTTCCCTCGTCCCTGGGATTCTCCAGGCAAGAGTACTGGAGTGGGGTACCATTGCCTTCTCCATATGAAATTGTTAGGTAGTTAGAATAGGAAAAAAGAGTCCAGAATGGCGGTGGCTAAAAGACAAGGAAGGGAAAAGCCCACAAAAATAGAACAAAGGAAGGTCCAAGGACCAGAGTGAGGACCTCAGGTAGAACAAACAGCACTCCTGGCTAGCCCAGTTTACATAGGGCAGGCTCCAGGTGGGCGGGGGTGGGGGCGGGGGAGAAAAACATAAACTGAGGAGCCAAAATTGGGCTGGGACCTCTCCTTTTTGTGTCATTTGGGTCAGCGTGCCCTCACGACTCAAGGATGTATTTTCCTTTACTTTCCAAATAAAACTGAGCTGTAACACAGAGCTGTAATACTGGTCCATCCAAGGGATGTAACACGGGTCTGTCTGAGGGCTGTAACACTGATCCGTCACTTCAGATTTTTGTTGTGATGAGACAGAACTGAGGAAATTACAAACTCTCCCGACATCTATGATGCCATGACTAGGATTTGAGAAAAAGAACATGCATGTAAGTATCTCCAGTGTTTTGTAGGTTTTCATTTTGTTATCATTGCTTTACCTGCACAGTGTTTTAGTATAGACATCCTAGTTTTATTCCCTAACTATGATCTATTTTGTTTGTCAATGTACTTACTGGCTTTTAAATATTAACTATTTTATTTTCTTGGTATATTGTTTCTCTCTCCCTTAAACCTTCTCCCATTCATTCAGTATGATAATTTTCAGTCCAGGAGAAAGGACATAAAGCAAAATGTAGAAGAAAAGTGCTATTTATTTGTTCATAAAAGTCTAGGTTATTTTGGCCACAGAAAGAAATCTGGTACAAAATATCAGAGAGAACACACAAAGAATAACTTAGAAACTTCTCATAATTCCCACCAGACTTCACCAAATCATGAACAGATTGTAAAGAGATGCTGAATTTTGCTGATATACATATTTCCACATTTACCCAATCCCCAGGGCTTCCTGGATGGCTCAGTGGTAAAGGATCTGCCTGCCAATGCAGGAGACACTGGAGATGTAGGTTTGATTCCTAGGTCAGGAAGATCCCCTGGAGAAGAAATTACAACCCACTCCAGTATTTTCACCTGGAGAATCCTATGGACAGAGGGGCCTGGTTGGCTACAGTCCAATGGGGTCACAAAAAGTAAGACACTACTTAGCAGATAACATCAACAACAACCCAGTGCCCAAACTCTGAATCTCCCAGGAATACACAGCAGAATGTGTAGAAAGATTTTGAAATCTAAGAACAGAATAGACATAAAATCTGCTCTCTTTGGAAGTGGCAAGATCTTAAGGACTAACTGTGTGGTGTATTTAGACCAATAGCATCCAAGGCAACAATGTCCAATGGTACCATATTAGTAAATTTAATTTTTTTGTGTGTGTGCCAACACTTTAAAAGATATAGAGAAATAAGTGAAGTTAATTTTAACAATAATATATTTTTTTCAAGCCCAATATAACCAGATGTAATGATAGTAGTAAGCACTGAGTTATTGTTGTTCAGTCACTAAGTCCTCTCTGACTCACTGCAACACCATGGACCACAGCACACCAGGCTTCCTTGTTCTTTGCTATCTCCCAGAGTTTGCTCAAACTCATGTCCACTGAGCCAGTGATGCTATCCAACCATCTCATCCTCTGTTACCTGCTTCTTCTCAATCTTTCCTAGCATCAGGGTCTTTCCCATTGAGTTAACGCTTTGCATCAGGTGGCCGAGGTATTGGAGCTTCAGTATTAGTCCTTCTAATGAATATTCAGGGTTGATTTCCTTTAGGATAGACTGGTTGGATCTTCTTGCTGTCCAAGGGATTACCAAGGGTCTTCTCCAGCACCACAGTTCAAAAGCATCAGTTCCTCAGTGCTCAGCTTTCTTTATGGCCCAACTCTCACATCCATATATGACTACTGGAAAAACCATAGCTTTGACTTTATGGACCTTTGTAGGCAAAGTGATGTCTCTCCTTTTTAATACATGTCTAGGTTTGTCATAGCCTTCCTTCCAAGGAGCAAGCATCTTTTAATTTCATAGCTGCAGTCACTGTCAGCAGTGATTTTGGAGCCCAAGAAAATAAAACCCTTGGTAGCCATTTTTCCCTGGCTAAGTCAGAACCTCCTTCTTTATAATCCATGCTACTTACATTCTTTGTATTCTACTTTCACTCCTATTTCGTCGGAAATATTTTGACACTCCTGACTGGCACAGCTGTACCAAGGATTTAAAAATCTGAGTCACGTTCAGATTTGAGACTTCCACAGTGGAAGTTTACCAAAGTCCAAGAATAATTATAAAATACCCTACACCCACACCCGTGGGTGTTGCTGTTCATACACCAGGAAATTTTCCTTCTAGTACTAAAATTTGCAGGTTTTATGTGCTTTGTTTCATAAAGGAAATTCATTTTGAGAAGCAAGATGATTTATTTTCCTTGTGAGTTTCTTTGTATGCAACTATTATCTGATTAGACACAAATTCTACAAGAAAATAATGAAATAAATGTAAATTGAAGCAGGGTATCTGTGATGGTATCTTAGAAATATAAAGCAATTTCTTTAATCCCCACAGAAGCACACTTCTATTATTTGCTCATATTAATTTGACTTAATAGCATCATTTCTATTTCTAACAACCATGAGCATCTGAGGGAATCTATAAGCTCTAAATAATTCACTTTCTCCCTTGAAGACTTATTGCTAAAGTACCAGTTACTTCAAAGTAAATTCAGCTACAAATTTATCTCAGCAGTTGTTAATACTGGGATCACCTTGCAAAGAGTTTAATATGACTATAGTAATTGTGGGATTTTCCCCGGAGGCTCAGACAGTAAGGAATCTGCCTCTAATGTAGAAGACCTGAGTTCAATCCCTGGGTCGGGAAGATCCCCTGGAGAAGGGAATGACAACCCACTCCAGTATTCTTGCCTGGAGGACTCCATGGACAGAGAAGTCTGGTAGACTACGGTCCATAGTGTCACAGAGTCACACATGACTGAGCAACTAACACTTTCACACACAAAGCAGTGTTGCATAATTATGGAAGTTCTTAAGGAAGCACTCATTTAAGAATAGGTTATTATGGAAACAAGTGTTTGTACCTCAAACAGCTATTGTTTGTTTCACTACTGTTTATTTTCCCTAAAAGTTTAATTATTAAATTAATTTTCTTTATGTTGATGAAGTGGTATTTACTAGATGTCTTACCATGGCATTGCTATAAAGTATTTACTATTTTCCCCCAAATTTTCTACTTAATTAAGTTCCAATGTAATATCATCTCTCTAAAAACAGAAAAATAATTACTTCAGTAGGAATAACAGTTTTCAAGGGGCACTTGCTATATGTCTTGAATTGTTTCTAATAGTTCAAGAAAGGGTAGCATCACATTGACATGTCTAATATATAATTGGCATTGTACTGTTTTTACTTATATAACTTAATCCTCAAATGATATGGCAACATAAGTATTATTATCCCCCCCCAACAAATGAAGAAAATGGGTTAGACATATTAAAGACATCCCTTAGTCAATAATGATGATGGTAGCAAAATGTACAGGGTACAGAAGGTAGCAATTATGCAATATCTTTGTATGGTGACAGATGAAGATAAGACATTGTGGTGACCATTTTGAAATGTATAGAAATATTTATGTTGTGTAATGGGCTTCCCTTGTATCTCAGCTGATAAAGAATCTGCCTGCAATGCAGGAGACCCTGGTTCATTTCCTGAGTTGGGAAGATTCCGGGAGAAGGGATAGACTACCCACTCCATAATTTCTGGGGCTTCCCTGGTGGCTCAGTCGGTAAAGAATCCACCTTCAATGTGGGAGATCTGGGTTCCATTCGTGGGTTGGGAAGACCCCCTGGAGGAGGGCATGACAACCCATTCCAGTATTGTTGTCTGGAGCATCTCCATGGACAGAGGAGCCTAGCAGGCTACAGTCCATGGTGTCGCTTGGAGTCAGACACGACTGAGCAATTAAGCATGGCACAGCACATGTTGTATAACAGGGCTAGCATAGTGTAACGGGTAAATTATACTTAAAAGACAAAAATTTATAGAAAAAGAGATCCGATTTGTGATTACCAGAGGCAGGGGTGGGGGGAATTAGATGAAGTTGGTCAAAAGGGGCAAACTTCTGGTTATGAGATAAATGAGTCCCGGGGATATGATGCTAAGACATTTTTGTTAGGAAAAAATAGATGGTGCTGTTTGTGAATGTGAAGGACCCTGAAATACCTTGGAGCTTCCTTTTCTATCATTTCCACTAAAATAAGTCTGAAATAAGACATAAAAATTAAGTTTGCATGTCCTAGACCCTCAAAATTCAATTTTAAAATAAGGCATATTTATTTACCAGATTCATTATATAACATTGTGTCTTAAAATCTTAAAATTATATAAAATCATGGCTCTATAAAATGAGACTCAAAGGCAATCTTGAATAATGCCAAAGAGTAAATATACCTGAAAATTAAATAGGCAAGAAAGGCTGTATCCGAAACAACCGTCAAAGGGGAGAGAGATTGAACTCAGCTCCCATGAATCAAAAGACGGGAGAGTTTGAAAGCATTGAAATAAGCTGGTAGAAAAGCACAGGGAGACCCTAGCAGGTGGTGGGAAGGTTTGATGAGCTATTCTGTGTTTGTGGAGTATTGCTTATGGAAGTTAGGTTCCTGACTTACCTCAGCGACTAGGAGACAGGCGAGCTGTTTCCTTTGATGGCTGCATTTCAAATGGATGTCTCTCAGGTCCTTGAGAAACACACACTTGGTTTAAAAAAAAAAAAGTAATAAGCAGAGACCTCAATGAAATAGATTTGGGAGACCAGACTGGGGAGTTCTCAATCCCTGATACCAGAGCAGAGCTCAGCAGGAAAAAGACAGGCTTCTTCTCTTCTTTGAATTGTCATCGCTGTTTTCTACATTTCTCCCCACTTCCCTTTTTGCCCTATAAATGGGTTCTCCTTCCCTTGCTGTGTGGGAACTTGCCTGGGCTTACCATGGTTGCAAAGAGTTGGACACAGCTTAAGGACTGAACTGCACCTTGGCTGCAGACTCCAAATTGCAATTTTTTTCTGATCCCAAGTAAAACCATCTTTGCTGGAGAGATAACTGGTAGTCTATTTGTTTTAGGTCAGTAGGTTATAAAACCAGCAAGAGGTTGAGAGAAAGTTTTCATCTCAAAGAGGCAGAGCAAGAATTCACAATCAAAGGTTTTCTGGAGTAAATGCTTTAAGAAAAGGGAGGTTATGACAGAGAATCAGGAAGAAACGTGTGTGATTTAGTTGAGGGGGATGTTAAGGCTCTCTTAGTCAATACTTGATATCCACTGTTACCACCTTTTTATTTTCTTTTCAACTTTTAATTTGAAATAATTTTAAGCTTATAGTGTTAGTCACTCAGTCATGTCCGACTCTTTGTGACCCCATGGACTGTAGCCCGCCAGGCTCCTCTGTCCTTGGAGGAGGACAAGAATAAATTCTTTTCCAGGCAAGAATACTGGAGGGGGTTGCCATTCCCTTCCCCCTGAAAAAGATGGCATAAAAGCAGAGAGTTCCTTTAGTCCTTTCCCAACTTCTACTGTTATCTTCTTATATAACTGTAGTATAATTATGTATACAAGCATGCATTCATGCTCAGGTGTGTCTGACTCTTTGCAACCCCACTGACTGTAGCTCACCAGGCTTCTCTGTCCATGGGATTTCCTAGGCAAGAATACTGGAGTGGGTTGCCATTTCCTCCTCCAGAGCATCTTCCCAAACCAGGGACTGAACCCACATCTCCTGCATTGGCAGGTGGATTCTTTACTACTGCCACCTGGGAAGCCCCAAGGCAGAAACTTTCCTTTATGTCTCTCAAATTTCCCAGGTCTAAGTCTCCCAAAGTAGAATATCTTCTAGAGAATGTACCAGTATAAACAAAATAAATATTGACGTTTTTGAATTCTAACTCATAGAATTTAAAAAGTATCCACAAGTCCATCTGATAAAAATAAATGAGAAAATAAATACAGAAAATATTGAGGGAAGAGGGATATCCTTTCTTATAACATAATTTTAATTTATAAATGTTGGGAGGAAATTAAATAAAAAGTCTACTATTAGCAAATGTCATAATCATAATTATTGCAAGCAATAACCATCAACAGTTGCTAAAATTAATGGGTAAAATATGATGAGAGCAAGGATATTTGTGTAGTTTCAAGATCTCTCTGTATACAACAGGTTAATGTCAGTATACAGTTCATCATCAGATAAAATAAATAAATAATACAGAGTAAATATGAGTAAGCATAAAATATATAGCATAATATAATCACCAGTTATGTTGATTTGTAATTCCGATTTCATGGTAAATATACACAAAGTCATCATTATTAAGTGGCCACATATGCCAGCCCTCACTTGGAGATTGTTATGATCAAATAGAGTTACCCCAATTTTTCACATGAGTAAACTAGAACACAGATTAAAAAAATGACTTTTCACGACCCTAGCAGTACAAGTCCCAGCCCTACAAAAGAGGGAAGTTACCTCTCTGCTACTGCAGACAGTATATTTTTAAATGGTGACAGCAGATATAGCATCACACATGCTCTTTTACCGTGCAACTTTCTTCCTCGCATTAAGAGCCAAGCTCTGTGTTCTCTCCCCTTAAATGAGGGTGGGTTTGTAGCTCTGACTGAAATGATTTTATGTGACTCTCAAGGAAAGGCTATAAAAATTTTGCATATGTTCATTGGTGGCTTGTGCCACCATGTGAGCTTCCCTGAGGCCTCCATGCTGTGTAAGATCCTCAAATAGCTGATGAAGAGGGCCCGTGGAGGTAGGCCTGAGTTGACAAGAATTGAATGACACATTCCACCTCCATCCAGTCTGATTGCCATTGCATGAGTAATTCACCTCAGAAATACTCTGCTGGGTCCTTTCTCAGCTCCTTATTTACAGAAATTATGAGACATCTTTAAATAATTGCTGTTTTAAGCCACAAAATTTGGTGGTTAATACTCGTATTTTCTAACTAAGGCCTTCACTGGTTAAAATATATAGTCACGACTTGTCTCCTCACCTCAATAACTCATTCTTCTTATTTTGCTTATGTTTCTAACAAGATCTAATTTGCTGTGTATTTTATGTATTTGTTCACGTGTTCCAGGCTCCTTTCTCCATGGGATTCTCCAGGCAAGAATACTGGAGTGGGTTGCCATGCCCTCCTCTAGGGGATCTTCCTGACCCAAGGATTGAACCTTGATCTCTTATGTCTCCTGCATTGGCAGTTGGGTTATTTACCACTAGCACCGCCTCAGAAGCCTCCAGAGATACCATGTGATCCAGTAGTCTCACTCTTGGTCATGTATCCAAAGAAAATTATAATTCATAAAGATACATGCACCCAATGTTCAATGAAGCATTATTCACAATAGCCAGAATGTGGAAGTTCATACATAGCTTAATGGATAAAGAAGATATGGTACATATATACAATGGAATATTACTCAGCAATAAAAAGAGCAAAATAATGTCATTTGTAGCAATGTAGGTGGACTTAGAGATTATCATATGAGTGAAGTAAGTCAGAGAGAGAGAGACAAATATCACCTGCTATTATTACTTATATGTGGAATCTAAAGCAGGGTACAAGCAAAATTATTTACAAAACAGAAATAGAGTTACAGATGTAGCAAACAAACCTCTTGTGATTACCAGAGAGTGAGGGGAGAGATAATTTGGGAGGTTGGGATTGACATATATACTGTACCTAAAATAGCTAATGAGAGCTTGCTGTGTAGAACAGGGGACTCAATACTCTGTAAAGGCCTGTAAGGGGAAAGAATCTAAAAAAGGAATTATTACATGTATACGTGTAACTGATTCACTTTGCTGTACAGCTGAAAACTAATGTGACTGTGTAAATCAGCTATACTCCAATAAAGTTTTTTAAAAAAGATTACTTTGTAGTATAGATAGTCACACATCCAATAGTGCCTCAGATGGTCTCTCTAAGCTCATCCAAAACCAGTCATGTATTTACAGCTTTGACTTAAGTCCGTTTCCTTTGTTATTGAAAAGATTTTAAGGAAGCCCTTACTTGTATAAAATGTTCTTTCCATGAGAACTAAAACAAAATGGAAGAAAAAGCCTACTTCATGGTGTTAACAGACAAATAGTGTTGAAATCAATTTACCTTCCTGGTTGCAAAATAGTGTTATTAGCATTGGTATTATTTTTGTTATTTCCCTTAAGCCTATAAATATGACTTCTTGACGTTTGTTTTTCCTTTTAGTTTGAATAATGTAGGCAGAGTACGGTGGTGGTGAATTCCCCCTCTCCTAACACAAGTGTAGTTACTGCAGGGTAGGGAGGCTTTCCAGGGCTTTATGTGCTTCAGGTCACTTCATCATCCCTGAGAGGTGAAGTCTGTGCATTGATCACAAAGTGCATCTATATTTTTATTATATATTGGAAGAAAGTCAAACAAAATTTTCCTTCCTAAAACATATGATCTCTTTTAATGGCTTTTTAAATAACTGTTAAACCATTTTACCTTTTTATCAATAGGAAATGTCCATTATTTTCTTCCTTGTAAACACTGCATACTGCCAATTACAAGATAATTGCCAAAAGAAAGAACTGTTGAAAAGAATGTCAAATATAATTTCCCCAAAATTTTCCTACCATATCTTCACTTTCTTCCTCCATACCTCATTGGATTGTAAATGTCAAAAGAATTTTGGAAATTTTTATTGTAGACATAAGAAAATTTAGGTCCATAGACTACCTTTTTCTACCTTTAACATGAAATTAATTTATTAATTTATTATTAACAATTAATGAAAGAAATTAATTAATGTAATTGTATTAGTAGCTATTTCTCCTAGGCTACCAATCCAGTGTATGTATAAATTCAAATACAGCCACATCTTGAGTCTTTTTCCACAATTTTTTTTAATTCCATGTATTAAATATTTGATTTGTTTATTAACTGAATTTTGTCTGCTACTCATACTCCAGGTATGCTCCTGCCAAAACCAGGTCTGTTCCAATTCCTATATAAATGTGCTCTGCTTCTCAGATAATCATGGAGTGAGCTTGTGATATTAGAGACCAATAATTAACTGCCTAGTCTGGTTTTAAAGTCACTGGGGAAATTCCTTCACTGCTAAATCACTGTTACTTAAACTTAGAATTCTTTATTATCAGTCTATGTTTGAACAAGTTTTATAGGTTTATGGATGATTTGTCCATATTCTGTTCATATTTTTTGTATATGTTTTTATTTTTTTTTAAACTGATGAATAAAGGAGTCCCATTTTTATTTAGGCATTTATTATTGTTTGTGATATTAGAGTCTTCTGTGAAGGAAAAGACTCTGTGTAAAAATATTTACTGGAAAAATAATCAAAAAGTACTAACTAGAAATAAGAAAAAGTCACATCTACAGGGCTCTTATCTCATTCTAATATAAGAATATAGGCTTTCTTTAAAATATTCTGACAGTACCTTTTATTTATAGTACAATGAGTGACATATGCAGTTCAAGACCAGGATTAAGTTTTAAACACAAAGAAGAACTTCTCAAAGAATAACATGGAAACGTACTTTACCATATGTAAAATAGATAGCCAATGAGGAAAAAAAAAAAAAAAAAAAGAACTTCTCCAAGAATTCTCCAAGAAGGGACAATATTTATAGAAAAACCAGTTTCACAAATGTGCTAAAAATTGGCTGCATTTTACCTATTTGAGAGATCTTAGGTAACTTAGTATTTGTGGAGTTTAATTTTAAAATAACTAAAGTGTTTTTATTACAAAATCATATTTTTTTTTTCTTTAATGTGCATAGAATCTAAGAAGTTATTCTCCGGTCTTTGAGAAATAGTTAACAAGTAAGATGCTATGGAATTAAAGTGTCCTACTAGTTTTGGTCATAAAAATGAGTGCTAAACAGGGGTTGTATTCATGATTTTTTAGGATTATTCATTTCCCCTCCCCCAAGAGTTTGTACTTTGTAGGATATCTGTAATACTATGATGCTATACTAATTATGTTTTCATATTTTATCAATATGAAATAAATGTGAAATCTATCTCCTCTTAAAATTATTTCCTAAATATTTTCATGTGTGCATCAGTTTCCCATTGCTGCTGTAACAAATTACCAGAAATTTGATTGCTGAAAATAATACAAATTTATTACCTTTCAGTTCTTGAGATCAAAAGTCTGAAATGAGTCTCACTTGGCTAAAGTCAAGGTGCTGGCAGCGCTGCATTCCTTCCTGGGATCCATTTCCTTGCCTTTTCCAGGTGCTGGCTTTCTTTGTTCCTAGCCACTTTCCACTTCCAAAAGCAGCGATTGTGAGTTGTTGTTGTTATTGTTGAAGGCTTGTGGACTCTAAATCACATCACCCTGCATCACTCTGACACTCTTCTGCTCTGCCTTCCAAATGTGAAAGGCAAATGTGGGTCCAAATGTGGATCCTTAAATGTAAGGATCCCTGTGTTTACACTGAGGCTTCCCGTGTGGCTCAGTGGTAAAGAATCCACCTGCCAAGCAGAAGACACAGGAGACACGGGATCAGGAAGATCTCCTGGAGAAGGAAATGGCAGCCCACTCCAGTATTCTTGCCTGGGAAATCCCATGAACAGAGGAGCATGGCTGACTACAGTTCATGGGGTCACAAAGAGTCAGACACGACTTAGCAACTAAACAACCACAACAATGATTAACTACCTAATACTGTCTACTGTGTTAATTTCTCTTGACATGTAACAATTTCACTCCTTCCAAAGATCAGGATGTGGACAAGTTTGGGAGTCCATTATTTTGCCTACCACCATAAATTTTAATCGAAGGGGTAGACTGAAGTTTATGGGAAATAAATTGCCTTTAAAAAACATTATTATTTACAAATGTTCCAATTTTAAAATGACAATACAATGAAATTCATATTTTTAGAAAGTCCCCTAAAAGCCTCAGGTTCTTTTCTGAGAACATGTTGAAGTGAAGTGAAGTTGCTCAGTCGTGTCCGACTCTTTGCGACCCCATGGACTGTAGCCCACCAGGCTCCTCTGTCCATGGAATAGCAAGAATACTGAAGTGTGTTGCCATTTCCTTCTCCAGGAGATGTTCCTCACCCAGGGATCACACCCAGGTCTCCCGCATTGTAGACAGACACTTTACCTTCTGAGCCAACAGGGAAGTCGAGAACATGTTAAGTGCTGGCATACATACAATGTAGTAGCTACTCCCTTACCTACAAAATATTACAATGAGAGCAACTGAGGTGGAATTTAAATTATGCATATATTCAAATACTTTCTTAAACTAAAAATATGGTTCATTTTATAGCATAGGTAATTAAGTTTACATAATTGGAAAACAGTATAGGAATTGGTCAGAATTGCTGTAATTAATTTTACACATTTGCATACACATTTTCATTTTCCATGACTATTCAGCAGAATTTGATGCTACATTACTGCCCACTTCTCTCTCTACAATATTTTCCACAAGTCAGCAATCAATCTATTCTTTCAAATTAATGCCACTTCTAACAAGAGACCAAATCAAACAATGGCCAAGTTCCAGGAATATTATTTCCTGTTTCTATACACCCTACTGAATTTTATTTACAGCTAGAGCATGCCAGTGGCAGTAAATCTGCTTATTCAGAAAGAAAATAATGGATGTTGTGTAAATACAGACACTTATGGGAGAGTGTTATGTGAATACAAGTTCTGCTGTGATCTTCAAGGTGAAATATTAATGGACATGTTTTTCTAATAATGTAGCTCATTGAAAAAGTAATTAGAATAAAATTCCAACTCTGTCAAATGTTTATAGTGATTTGAGGGTTTGTGTTAGTGATGTCTGAGCTCCCAGTGTGCTAATTTCATACTGTTGTTTATACAGTAAAGAAGATTAAAGGCAAGTTTTGTTCTTTTGATTGTACTTCGCATATATCAGGAGAGTCATCTGATTACTTGCTTAAGAGAAACTCTGTTGCCTGAATATCCTAACTTATGATTGTGTTCATGACTTACTATTTAATTAAACTCATTAACTTTATTTTCTTAATGACAAAATTGATAAGCTAGGACAGATACTACATTTAAATTATGAAAAAGGAGACTGAATGATTGCAATATGTTTGAACTTTAAAATTTATTTATTTTTACTTTTTTATCATTAACCTGGAATCTTTATTTTGATGATTCTCTAATAAGTTTATCCTTAATCTGGTTAAGCAAACTCTTATTTGGCTATGAAACTCATTCAAATTTGCTAAGGGAACTAAGATGATAAAATTATACATTTTATATATTTTATATATATTTTTTTTAAATTATAAATTTAAAAATTTATTTTTTAAAATGATTTTGTTTTCTGTTTAGCGCAGAGGTTTTTCTACAAGAGATATAAGCACTTTGTAAAACAAACATAATAAATGAACAAAAGTATAAAATTAGAAGGAAGGATTTTTATAATTTTCTTATTATTTTAGTATTAATACAATATTTATAGTATTACATAATAATAACAAAAAGAAATGGAAAATGTTTTAAGTTCAAAAAGAACAGACTCATTAGTCCAAGAATATAGGAATCAACCCTGAAGAAATACGGAGTTATTCCCCAAAAGTATATGTGCTTGGATGTCCAGTGCACCACCATTTAACTAGCTAAATTTAAAAAACAAACTAACCATCTGGTAGTTTTTAAGTGACCACTATTATTTGTAACTTTCTCCCCTCATTCTGGTCCTCCTATAATTCTTGCTTCAGATAGGAACAGAATGACTTAAAACACGTAAATCAGATAGTCACAATGCCAGTGATTTTGAATTTTTCATGAAATCTGTCATAAAATCAAGTCTTATAACATTATTTATGAAGCTTTGCAAGCGTGAGCACTTAACTAATTAATTCTCCACTACTTCCTCTTACCACTCCAATTACTTCTACTTTGGAAAATATGTTTTTCCTAATTCAAAACCTTTGCACTTTTTCTTCTGTCTTTTCCCCCCGTTTTTCCCTTAAATTCTTTGCTGACTGGCTTCTCTCATTTTATATGTCTGAACTAAAATAACATTCTGGAAGAATCCTTCCCTAATTATACATTCTAAAGTAATGACTTCACCTTCTGATACTCTGTGCTTCTGTTACTTCTGTTACCCTGTTACTCAGATAAATCTGCTCACCTTTAACCACTCATCCACTCAATTTATATATTTTTCTGTTTATTTAATTGCTTAATATCTATATCACCTCCCCCCGATTATCTATGTTATGATAAATGAGAATATGTCTCTGTTTGCACCCATGAGTCCACCAAAGAGTCAGACAGGGCTGAGCAACTGAGCAAAAATACATATATGATGTGGAAATATATTAAGTTAGCATTGGCAAATTAAGTGTTTGAGAAACAGTAGGAATTGTAGATATAGGAGTAGTAATATTATTGGGTTTAGTGTGTTTGTTATTTTAAGGAAGCCTTTTAAAAGAGGAAAGTGACCAGCCTCATTCATATCTTTAAATTTGAAAATAAATAAATAAGTAAATTTGAATGATACAAGGAGGGATAGTGTGTGTGTGTGTGTGTGTGTGTGTGTGTGTGTGTATGCGCACGCGCGCGCTCAGTCATGTCCAGCTCTTCGTGACCCGATGGACTGTAGCCCGCCAGGCTCCTCTCTCCATGGGATTTCCCAGGCAAGAATACTGCAGTGGATTGCCATTTCCTCCTCCAGGGTCTCTTCCTGACCCAGGGATCAAACCTGCATCATTTTCAATTCCTGTACTACAGGTGGATTCTTTACCGCTGAGCGACCATGGAGGGATAGTAAAATGCTTATAAAACAAACTACATTAGAGTTAGGAAAAGAGGTAGGTAGGGAGTATATATGTTCCCTATACTAAACATGAAACACCATTTATAAAAATAAGAAATGTGCAGAAAGTATGCATTTATTTGCAGGCACTTTGCATCTCTACTCTCACTCTCATATATTTCAAGTTCAGCAAGCAACATTTCAATATGTAGTTATGTGCCACAAGTACAGGTTAACAGAAACATCATTGTGGGTAAAACAGCAGATAAATACAGTAAGATTTATGGAAGTCAATAGGACACAGAAGAAAAGGCATATGGCCTGTGGTTTATGTAGTAGCTCTGCAATTTTAAATAAGATGAATATGTCACAGACCTGCAGGGTAGCAGTATGGTTAGGATATGCAGCTTGGCAAGATTTGAATGTATAAAAATTGCATAGGGGATATCCCTGAGATTTCAGGTCCCCAAATTTGATTTTGTCAGTATACTTCAAACTTAGCAAATATCCAGAACTTAAGAAATCATCATTTACAATGATGGATGGTATAATTTAAAGGTCTGTAAGAAGTGAATAACCAGCAACTTGTCCAGAAAATAGATATTTGAGGCAAATGGCTGGATAGAGAGATAGATGGTAAATAAAAAATTGATGGATGGATGGATAGATGGATAGTATTAAAGATATTTCACTGATGCTCTGAAAATGCTTTAGGAAGACTCTCATATGAAACCGAGAGTTTAGTAACCAGCATATCCAGATCAGGGCTTCCCTAGTGTCTCAGATGGTAAAGGATATGCCTGCAGTGCAGGAGACCCGGGGTTGATCCCTGGATAGGGAAGGTCCCATGGAGAAGGGAATGGCTACCCACTGCAGTATTCTTTCCTGGAGATGTCCATGGACAGAGGAGCCTGGTGGGCTACAGTCCTTCGGGTCCCAAAAAGTTGGACTCAACTAAGCGACTTTCAATTTCACTCACATGGAAAAAACATGGAAAAATCACTTCCCTTTATCTACCATAATGTTAGCATCTGGTAGTATCTTACTTACACAGGTATGGACTCATTAAACCAACTATATCAAAATGTTTTCCCTCATCTACAATACGAAAGGAAGAATTCTTGCCAACCTGGAGAATTTCCAAGTTCTTTGGCCTCTTTCACATGGATTAGTTTTACAGATAGATCAGCCTTTGGAAATATATGGTAGCAATTTGCTATAAGCTGCGTTTTATTAACACATCATGCTTTTTCCCTACCTGCCTTGGAAATATTCTATGAGGATGAAAAATGATATCACTTGTGAAAAAGTTTTAATACTCTACATGTTCCCTGTAAATATAAAGCATATGACAAATATTGCAAAAGTGGGGATTATCTCTACAAAACCATAATCCTGCATATGTATTACAATGTGGGAGACCTGGGGTCGATCCCTGGGTTGGGAAGATCCCTTGGAGAAGGAAGTCACAACCCACTCCGCTATTCCCATCTGGGGAATCCCGTGGACAAAGGAGCCTGGCAGTTTATAGTCCATGGGGTCGCAAAGAGTTGGACATGACTGAATGACTAACACTCTCTTTCATGTATTACAGGAGCATTTAAATATTGGGAGCAGCACATCCTAAATATGCTGTCATGCCCAGAAAGTATACTAGTATACCCAGTCTCTGCTGAGTTGTGATTAATGACAAAAGTTATATTGGACCACTTTGATTCTATAAATCAATCCATACTGATTCCTATGCTTCATATTTTTAGCATGCTTTTCCATTTATAAAATGCATTTGTAGATACTATTTTATTCATATTACATAAAAATACTATGGGTAATATAAGCTAATATTAATACAATTACTGCTGGTAATAACTATTACACTATTCTTCCTATAATTTTCAATTTAATTTTGCAGGTAAAAAGAGATTAAAAATATAACTCATTTAGCCAATATTATCAAATTAATGAAAGTGAAAAGTGAAAGTCACTCAGTCGTGTCCAACCTTTTGAGACCCTATACAGTCCATGGAATTCTCCAGGCCAGAATACTAGAGTGGGAGGACTTTCCCTCCTCCAGGGGATCTTCCCAATCCAGGGATTGAACCCAGGTCTGCCGCATTACAGGCAGATTCTTTACCAGCTGAGCCACAATGAAGTCTATCAAATTAATAAGCAGACATAAATTTATTATTCAAAAAAAATCTTTTTATCACATAAATACACTTATATTTTAACTATGCCTTAAAAACTCTCAAATACATAGTTTAAATAATAAAAAAATGTGATGATATTTTAGTTGGGGTTTATTGTTTGAAATAGGTATATAAAAAATCACATCTTCTATTTTGATTATATTGTGCTGTGCTCAGTCATTCAGTCATGTCCCACTCTTTGCAACTCCATGGACTGTGGCCCACTAGGCTCTATGGAATTTTCCAGGCGAGAATACTGGAGTGGGTTGCCATTTCCTACTTCAATTTTGATTTTACCTATATGTAAATCTCATCAATAAATAACTGTCACAAATCAAGATGTCAGATAGAAATATATGCAGCATGAATGCACCTGGAGACTATCAGTAAAGTATGTCAGATAGATAAAGACATATGTGATAGCACATATATGCAGAATATAAAACAAAAGTATGGTACTAGTGAACTTATTTATAAAACAGAAACAGACTCACAGACTTAGAGAGGGAACTCATGGTTACCAGGGGGAGGTAGGAGTGGGTGAAGGGTGAGAGTAAAGGATAGATTGTGAGTTTGGGACGGATATGTACTTACTGCTATATTTAAAATGGAAAACCAACAAGGACCTACTGTATTGCACAAGGAACCCTGCTCAGTATTCTGTAATAACCTAAATGAGAAAAAGTTTGGAAAAGAATAGATATGTGTAACTGAATCACTCTACTGTACACCTAACTCTAGCACGACATTGTTAATCAATGGTGTTCCAAAAAACGTAAAATATGTATTTGCATTGAAATAAACGAGGAAAAAATCCTGTGATTTACCAGTCATTAAATTTTCAATGCTTCAAGCACTTTTTTTTTTCATTCTTATAAGAAACATTAAATGAAACTAAATTATACGAAGTACTCTGTTCTGGATGTAGGTATGAGTGTATGTGTGTGTTTGTGTGTGTCCCATTTTGAGAGCTTTTCTCTAGGACTATAACAAATAAATAAGGCATAAAATAAAAAATTAAAATTTGAGCATTTCCTGAAAGTTTCATCTCTAAAAAAACTTGCTGCCGTTTAAATATATCTATAAGAAAATCATTGCTTTGTGATTTTGCTCTAGTGTGTCATTGGTATGCTTAATTCAACTTTAATAAAAATTTGAGTTAGATTAAATTTTGAAGAATACCTAATATGTTTGATTATGCTAATTTTCAGTGAAATTGGGCTTCCCTTGTGGCTCAGCTGCTAAAGAATCCGTCTGCAATGCAGGAGACCTGGGTTCCATCCCTGGGTTGGGAAGATCTCCTGGAGAAGGGAAAGGCTACCCACTCCAGTATTTTGGCCTGGGGAATTCCATGGACTGTATAGTCCATGAGGTTGCAAAGAGTCGTACACTACTGAGCAACTTTCACTTCCACTTTCACTCAGTAGAAACAACATATGATAGAATCACTGTTAATATTGAAAAAGTCATCAGTAAGTATTCAACTCAAACTAACAAAATGAGATAACCAACAAGGAACTACTATATAGCTCAGGGAACTCTGTTCAATTTTATGTGGCAGCCAGGATGGGAGGGCAACTTGGGGGATACATGTACCCATATGACTGAGTCCCTTCACTATTCACCTGAAACCATCACAACATTATTACTCAGCTCTACTCCAATATAAAATAAAAAATTTAAAAAATAATAATAGAACATGAAAAATGGATGAAACTAATATTTCAGATAATGGAAGATTCTAAACTACAACTTCTATTACTTGACAATATATAAATTGTTCTCAATTCAAAATATATTATCTCATATATTTCAAAATAAGGGACCAGTCATAACTTCTTGGTACACCATAATGTACTATGCTCCTAAGTTAGTGTTTTTTTTCTACCTAAATTCTTTTCATTTTTTTCATTTAGGTTTTAGTGATGTACTGAAATAGTTGTTTACAGTGATATGGTACTTTCTTTAAAAGGGTGATTTTTTCCTTGTTTCTCACTGCTCTGAAACAAATAATTTAATTAAGCCCTTAGTCATGAAATATTTCTGTTTTATGTAAGAATAATGATTCAAAAATATTAACCTTCAGAGTTGGGTTATCCGGGAGTTGGGACGGACAGGGGGGCTTGGTGTGCTGCGGTTATGGGATCGCAAAGAGTTGGACACGACTGAGCAACTGAACTGAACTGAACTGAATGCAGAGTTGGGTATTTACTCAGTCTTCATTTGCCTTATACTTTTTATCCAATAATTATGCAAGTCCAGGTCACATATAAAATAATTCACATATGTTTTCAATTATTTTAGTACACTGATATTAAAATAAATTTTATCCACATTATGGAAAATTCAAATAATTGCCATGTAAATGCAGACATATTTTTAAAGAAATTATATACATTTAAAAGATACATTACAAGATACATCATATACAGATATAAAGCCATTACATATCATGTTTATCCAATTATTATCATATTGTCTATGAGCAATGAGATTATATTATTATACCTTACAAACTAGTATATTATTCTTTTGTGGACTTTCCAAAATGGTTATGAGTTTCTTTTATGCTTGAAATGATAATTTCCTTTTTAATATTATACAAAATTTGTAACTAAAGAGCAATTGTCTTACATTGCTCCTGGCATTCAAACAATGTTTTGGTCTTATTTATCTCTCCCTTTGACTGTAGGGAATTGAAGATATATATTTGAGAATATCCTACTGCTCTATAAAAGCACCAGTATGTAATCTTCCTCCTTCCTAAAGGCAAAAATATTTCCCATTATTCCTATTAAAACTCTATTTTTCAATGTGGAGGGAACAGTGCTCCTCCTGCATAATATTCCTGAGGGTAAACAGAACCTGTTTTAAAGGATACAAACAAAATGATTTATGAGTTTCCTCTGAAAAATTTTAGGCATTGGAACACTCTAGATTGGAATGTCTTGTATTTCATTAGGTGTGTTTAACATCTTCTTCCACTTGTCATTAACTTCCTATATAATATGCCCATGGAGTGCCAATGGAAAAGTGTTCATGGTGAATTTAAATTGAAAACTTAGGTCAACATTATGTATTGAAGTATTAGGTATTAGTTTACTGCTATAACAAAGTAGCACAAAAAGTTGCTTAGGCAGGAGAGATTTTAAGTTTGGTGGCTAGAAATTTCAAGGTGTCTACAGAATTAGTTTCTTTTGAGGGCTCTAAGGAAGAAATTGTGCCATGTCTCTTTCGTAGCTTCTGATGATTTGCAAGCAGTATTTGGCATTTCTAGGCTTGTAGAAACATCATTCTAATCTCTGACTTCATCTGCACATAGCATTCTCCCTTGTATATGCATCTGTGTTCAAATTCCTCTTCTTTATAAGTATATTGGACTTACCAAGTGGCTCAGTGGTAAAGAATCTGCCTGCCAATGCAGGGGACACACGAGATGCAGGTTCGATCCCTCGCTTGGGAAGATTCCCTGGAGTAGGAAATGGCAACCCACTCCAGTATTCCTGCTTGGAAAATTCCATGGACAGAGGAGCCTGGTGGGCTACAGTCCATATGGTTGCAAAGAGTCAGACACGACTGAGCGACTGAAGATGCACACGTGCATAAAGACACTAGTCCCATTGAATGGGAGACCCCTGTACTCCAGAACGCCCTCATCCTAATTACATCTCAGTGACACTACTTACAAACAGGGTCACATCCTGAGGTGCAGGGGTTAGGATTTCATCATATGAATTTTTAAAGAACACAATTCGGCCCATAACGCCTCCTAAGTCACTGCATCTCAGTAATTATTGGGAGACAAGATGATATCCTTGTCCTGCTGGACTTTCTGTTTTAATTGCAGGGGCAGAGAATGACGCAACAGTAAGCAAATAGATAAATAAAGCAATGTGGTAGCAGACGGTGACAGTTCCATGCCAAAAGACAGGGGAAAATTCATTTGGATGAAGGACAAGGAGGTAACAGGAGTGCCATTATAGAAAGGACTATCAGGGAAGGCCTCTCCTAAGGACAGCAGAGACCTGAATGTGGGGAGACTGCAAGTGCTGAAACATCTGCAGGAAGAGGGTTCCTCCCCAGTCTATGAGCTTGCTGACCATGTCAAAGGAACAG
Organism: Odocoileus virginianus; assembly: GCF_023699985.2. Classification (NCBI taxonomy): domain Eukaryota; kingdom Metazoa; phylum Chordata; class Mammalia; order Artiodactyla; family Cervidae; genus Odocoileus; species Odocoileus virginianus. Next base: position 63,014,690 of record NC_069684.1, read on the forward strand.
AGGGGAGGCCAGTATTGTCGAGACAGGGTGAGAACAGTAGGATTTGAGGTCACAGAGGTGGGCAGTGTTAGGCGGGGTCATGTGGGGTCTTCAAGGCCATGACAAGTGGCTTCCACATCCCCAGTGAGAAGAGAAGCCATACAGATTTGAAGCAGAGGATAAAATGATCTAACTTGGAGAGCAGATTATTAGGTGTGAGGTGGGGTGGTGGTGTTGGGGTTGTGGGAATGACACAGAAGGAGAAAATTCAGTAAGGGATCTCTCTCTGCAGTGGAGGTGAGACCGGATTTAGACTTGGATTCCCAGAAGGATGGCAGGGGGTGTGGTGAGAACTACTTAGAATTGTGACAGGTAATTATGATTATATGCTGATGTACTGATGTATTAAGTGACTTGTTGAGTATGTGAGAAATACACGTGTCAACAATGTTTCCATTATCCAAGTCTGGGTGCCTGATCAATGAGTTGAACGGTACTACCAGTGTCAGAGAGATAAAATTCCAAGGAAGAAGTCAACTTGTGGAGTAAATCAATGCCAAGTGCATAAGCTATCTAGTAGGCATTTGAATACACACTTCCAGATTTAAGGACAGAAGCTTGCATTGGATAAATCAACTGACTGAGCCATGTGCATAAGCTTTAAAAAAAAGCAGAGAAGTGGAGATTGGCTTTACACACATTTTCCTTTACAAAATTCAAAATACTTAAAATGGTACAATTTCAAAAGTATTTCTTATAATTTGGCCCATGTCAATTTCTATATGTAGACATAATTGTAAACTCTCGTGGGAGAGTTGGCATCGAGTTGTTCTGTGTGATTTTTAAATGCTGAATTTTCTCTGTGAAGCTATTCAGTTTAGTTCAGTTCAGTCGCTCAGTTGTGTCCGACTCTTTGTGACCCCATGAATCACAGCACACCAGGCCTCCCTGTCCATCACCAACTCCGGGAGTTTACTCAAACCCATGTCCATTGAGTTGGTGATGCCATCCAACCATCTCATCCTCTGTCGTCCCCTTCTCCTCCTGCCCCCTATCTGTCCCAGCATCACAGTCTTTTCCAGTGAGTCAACTCTTCGAATGAGGTGGCCACAATACTGGAGCTTCAGCTTCAGCATCAGTCCTTCCAATGACAACCAGTCCATCATAAAGGAGATCAGTCCTGGGTGGTCATTGGAAGGACTGTGAAGCTATAGTCTTCTATAATCTTGGGATCATTCCCCCTTCCATTGCTACCATCAAAGTTCAAACCGTTAACAGCTCTCACTGGTACAAACTCTCTCTCCTCCATGCTATTCTCTGTACATATCAAGCACATTTCTTGGCATTTTGCTTTATCTCTGCTTGCAATCCCCTCCTCTGCCTGCCACAGATCTCTGTTAAAATGTTGCTTCTTCTGAGATGTCTTCTTTGATTAGGTCCTTTCCCTCTATTTTTCTCTGCCTTGCACTGATTTATTTTTTTTTCCTATAGCATTTTCACCATTGGTACGTTATATGCTTGTTTAGCTTTTGCTTGCATTGCTTGGAAAGAGAATTGTAGGTGGATTCTTTACCAGCTGAGCCACAAGGGAAGCCCAAGTATACTGGAGTGCATAGCCTATCCCTTCCTTCTTCAGGGGATCTTCCTGACCCAGGAATCAAACCAGTGTCTCCTGCATTGCAGGTGGATTCTTTACCAATTGAGCTATGAGGCAAGCACTTGAACATCAGTTCCATGCTTATCTATTTTGTGACTACTGTACCAGGCTTCCCTGGTGGCTCAGATAGCAAAGAACCTGCCTACAGTGCAGGAGATACGGGTTCAATCCCTGGGTCAGGAAGATCTCCTGGAGAAAGAAATGGCAACACAGTCCAGAATTCTTGCCTGGAGAATTCCATGGATGAAGGAGCCTGGTGGGCTCCAGTCCGTAGGGCCGCAAAGAGTTAGACATGACTGACGTGACTAACACTCACACACATCTACTGTATCATGATAGCCTGAAAGAGTACTTGGCACACACTAGGTGCTGTAATCCATGACTATTATTCTACATGACGTTCAGCAGTCAGTCATTCTGAGATCAATAATGAACTCCATCATCCATGGCAAACATAGCTAAATTACAACATGTTTATACCACACATATTCGATAAAACATTCTTATTAAAAAATAACACTTGTTATCTCAAAGGTATGAGTCAACAGATTTTGAAATTATTAACAGTTGTCTTTCAATATCAGAGGAATAGACTTAGCAAACAGAAATACAAAACTGCTTTATGATGACAAGAAATAGAAAGTTAGATTCACATATAATGATAATTGGTGTATAAATATTTGCTTATCTTTTTTATCTATCTCAACAAGTTTGATCTTAATTTAAAACTTTGAACTCAGCAGTACATGTTCGTGCTCTAAATTTTCTTGCTACTGAAGCTTATAGCTTCTTTTTTAAATTTAATTTAAACTAAGCTGTATTGAAAATGGCTAATAACTTGTTTGTAAACCACCATTATAATTCATATTATGTATATTCTGATACAAAATTAAATGTCAAATTATTTTTAAAAATAGTGTATCAAAAATAGTATATCTATTTCATGATATATTTGATTATCACCTAATCACCTTTCTTTTTCCATTTTCTAGGGAATCAGATACTTACGTGGTCAACA